>NC_064616.1:786970441-787274750 GCF_023898315.1 Schistocerca nitens
GAAATATTGACATATGAAGGAAGGTTTAAAAGTTTTTCCAGTTGCAATGATGTTTGTACAGTTAGCTGCAATAGTTTTAACATTTTCTTTTCATGAAGAAAAACTCTTTTTTGGGTTCGATTCCCGGCGGGGTCAGGGATTTTCTCTGCCTCGTGATGGCTGGGTGTTGTGTGCTGTCCTTAGGTTAGTTAGGTTTAAGTAGTTCTAAGTTCTAGGGGACTTATGACCACAGCAGTTGAGTCCCATATTGCTCAGAGCCATTTGAACCATTTTTTCTTTTTGGGTATGTAATATAATGTGTGTGTGTATAATTGACTCCTCCACCACTTTTGCATTGAATATGAAACAGATGTATATTTAAGAGATTGTTTCCTTGTTTGTGCTAGTGTAGTAATGCAGCTACTAAAAGATCTACTCATTTAACCAGCAATTTTTCAGTTCCAGATGTGCAACAGGAGTGTACTATTTTTAATGGAGTGACATATCTTGGTTCAGCTGCCATAAATGCTCCTAAAAGTGAAGCAGAGATTCAGAGGAATATGGCAATATTAAATGAACAGTCTATAGAAAGTGGAATTAAAATTTCTGTGTCCGTTCCAAGCTCTTCAGATGGAACAGTTGTGTGAGTGTTAATATTGTGACAAATGAATGTTTTATTCCATTTTACTTTCAGGCATGCACTGCATCTGTCCTAACTTTGTAACCAGATCAAATCTGTCTTTACATATTTTCTAACAGTATGTTTAATTAATTATGTGCTTTAGTTCATTATGTGCCATGTTTCCCCAACATTCAACAAAATGCCAAATTTATCTGTTATGTTGTAGCCATTGTTGACATGATACAAAGATACACTTAATTTGAGAATGGCTGTAAAAGGTAGTATACTGCAGTAAATGTTTAATTATTTCATCTCTTCATAATGATTGAGACAAATTCATCCTGCACCTAAGGGGTATTGTATTTTACTTTTAATCTTCTTTGTATGAGGAAGCTTCATTTGCTGCATATCCTTGCAACTATTTTATTATGAAAATATGTGTGTTCTGTTTCTTTGAAGTTCGTTTGGTTTTGTTTGTGAGTGTAATGCAACGGAGATATTACTTTGTCATGCTCTGATTTTATTTCATTTGTGTTGGAGGAAAGGAAGTGAAAAAAAGTGATCTGTGTAGGCCTGCATACATGAAAGAATTAACAAGTGATATTACTAAAGGATAATAACAAATAAAGTCAGTGTGAACTAATCCACCAACTAAACTACAACCGTGCTTATGACACTGTGCTTATTGTAGTCAGTCAGCCCTAAGGAAGACAACTTGCTCTGTATTTAATGCTCTACTCGTTTTCAACAAAACATCTCTGTTTCCTCATTACAAACAGGACAATCAAATATTCTCAGTGCCCAGTCATTATCATAACATAAATTATGCTGTTGCGATACTCATTAAGAGTACATTTATTGAGTGTCCAGCAAAACACTAAAAGTAATCAGTATTTCACCGCCTGAGTACATGCGGCAGTACTGTGAAACCAATAGTCACTGTTAAAAGTATTTATCCATCTTCATGTTTTATTGTCACCACCAATAAACATATTTCCACCAAGTATGGCACCTGCCTGTATTGAGGCCAGTCTTATCAGTTGGACATATGAAATTTTCGTCAAAGAAAAATGCTTTGTCTGTAGTTTAAAGCAGATAGAATACTTCATGTTGGCACTGAGTGTTGTATGATACCTCCACTCAGCAATACTTGTTTGTACGTAGTCCACCTATACATCATAACAATGAAATTTAGAATATCTTCAGATGCACCAGACAAAAGTTACCTGCCAAGATTAGAAAAGAGATCAAGTGTGAAAATCACTTGGGAGGTAATATTAATAGCTCCTTGAGGCTTTTGTAAAATCATTGAAAAATGGGAGATGACATGTACATAATCAGTGACTGAAGCAAACAATGGAAAAGACCTTACTGTAGCAAGTTTATCAGTTACTCTTCTTTCTTGTCTTGTGCCCTGTCATTAAAACAGATACAACACAAAAGGAACAAAAATCTTCTGTTGCTTATTACAGTTCTTGTAATCTCAATCCTGTGTCATGTGCTGTCCACAGTTCAGTGACAATGTGGTTTGCTTTTTTAGTCCTGAAGAGGTACAGCAATCCAAACAATGCCATTATTTCCACTTTGTAGTTTCTTTAGTATCCCTTTCTCTTGAAACTACACTTTCTTTCTTAGACTGAGTGGCTAAGTTCGTTTATCTTATTATTTTGTAAATCATTGCCATACTAAGTATTGTCCATAAAGCCTCGGTTTCACTTGCCACCCTTTTGGCACCATGTTTAGGTCCAGGAAATATATTTACGGTAGTCTTTCTTTGTGTATTTTTCGTTTTTGTCAGATTAGCACACATTTCATTCCATTTACATGTTTTATCACAGCTGTGGGGGAAGAAGAGGAACTTATCACACAAAGTGACCACAATTCAGATTCTGAACAAGAACATGATTCAGATGATGACCGTGAATATTCACTCTCCACTGGTGATATTTTTATTGGAGGGGATAAAACACGTAAATGGAATGAAATGTGTGCTAATGTGACAAAAAACGAAAAAACAAAAAGAAAGAATATTGTAAATATATTTTCTGCACCTAAACATGGTGACAAAGGGGTGACAAGTGAAACCGAGGCTTTATGGACAATACTTAGCTTGGAAATGATTGACGAAATAATAAGATAAACAAACTTAGATACTCAGTCTAAGAAAGAAAGTGTGTGTACAGTTTCAGAGAAAGGGATGCTAAAGAAACTACAAAGTGGAAATAATGGCATTGTTTGGATTGCTGTACCTCTTCAAGACTAAAGAAACAAACCACACTGTCATTGAACTGTGGACAGCAGATGACACAGGATTGAGATTACAAGAGCTGTGATGAGCTACAGAAGATTTTTGTTCCTTTTGTGTTGTATCCGTTTTGATGACAAGGGCCCAAGAAAGAAGAGTAACTGATAAACTTGCTAAAATAAGGCAAATATTAAATGACTTTTTGATGAACTGCAAGATCACATACAGGGTAGGCATATTTTTGATAGATGAGAAGTTGCAAGCTTTCCGGGAATGTTGTTCTTTTGTTCAGTCTATCCTGCATGAACTTGTGAAGTACGGGATAAAGATATTTTGTTTTAGCATATTGAAGTGTATTGTGGGAAACAACCTACAAGACCAAACAATGCTTATCTCCCTTTGACATTGTAGGTAGGCCTGTTACTCACATTGAAGGCTCTGGAAGAAATGTTATAATGGATAACTGGTACATCACCTATTCCTTAGGCACCTCCTTGTTAAAAAAGCGGCTAATATGCATCAGTACCTTGAGAAAAAACAAATGCTATATCCCACAACAATATTTGCCTGAGAATGGTAGGGCTGTGCATTCCCCTCTATTTGGTTTCCAAAATGGTATGACATTAGTTTCATATGTATAATAATAATAATAATAATAATAATAAGACAGTTTTAGTACTTTCAATTATGCATATATACTCTAATGGATATAGGAGGAATCAGTAATCTGTACTCAGATCATTTTTCATGCAAACGTGATAAATCCAAAAAAGAGAGAGAAAAAAAGGATTTTCTTGAAATACTTGGTATTTTCCCTTATGAAACCTCAGCTAATGGAAAGAGCTTCTTCCTGCCACCATAGCAACATTGCTCAAGAAATACTAACAAGGGGAGGCCACGGTGTTGGGATCACAGAGTTACTTCTAACTCTAGACATCTTTAGTAGACCATTAAAACAACATAATGTGCAAGTAGTATCGTGCACATATTTAAGTCAAGTTGGTTTAACCTTGTTTTATTATGAGCTGAAATGTTCATTTCCATTTTGGCACAGTTATAATTAGTAATACCTATGGATTACTGTCAAAACTCCAAACTCTGAGCCATCTATACCTGGATTAGGTAGTACAGTGTAGAAAGGAGGATTAAGGTTATGCACTCCATAAACGACAACGCATTGGAGATGGAGCTAAAATGAGGGAACTTAATTGGCCATGTCCTTTCATGGGAACTATCCCGGAATTTGCCTTGAAAATCTCTGAACGTCTAAATCTGGATGCCAAGATGGGAATTTGAATCACTGCCCTCAAGTCCAGTGTCTTACAACCTCAATTGGTAAGTATACAGAATTGTGAAGTATACAAATTTTAGTTATGGCCACCAGTCGGATCCCAAAAATTTATTGAATCTACCAGTAGTGGCACCACCCATTTGCTTCAATTATTCTGTCAAGGAAAAAAAGTTTTCTAGGCATTAGTTTCTCATTTTGGTCACTTACCAATTGAGGTGGTAAGACACTGGACTTGAGAGATGTTAAGCGATTTTCAAGGCAAATGCCAGGATAGTTCCCATGAAAGGACATGGCCAATTAAGTCCCCTCATTTGAGCTCCATCTCCAATGCCTTGTCGTTTATGGAGTGCATAACCTTAATCTTCCTTTCTTCATGTTTCTCACTTGAACTTACTTTAGTCTGGAAGAATTGAACCTTGAACAAAATGTGTTCATAAAGCCACCGGAGGCATCAGTGGAAGTCACTCACCAATGAGGCCTGTGCTTGTAATCATGCATGAGCTGCAAGCTGAAATAATACTTGTGCAGAATTGTGAAGTTCATGTATTGTATGAGAGGGACAGCTAATATAATTTGCGCACAGTAGGGTTGCTAGATGCAAAAACGCATACAATTGTCAGCTGCACTAGGCCTGCATGATAAATCGTAAACACTGTCTGAGAGTTATAAATATTCGAAGCATTATTTAAAACAATTCTGCCAACACTTATGATCTACTATCAGTGAAAAGAAAATACGTTCAAACAACAAATGTGCCTCTTTCGAAGAATAAACATTAGGCTTTGAAACCTTAAAAACACTCATCAAATGAGAAGTATGTATGGGAGAACAGATATCTCAGGAAATATTAAGAATTCACATTGCAATACAAAGCATTTGCTAATCATGTATAATTGTACAGCAGTACAAACAAAATTCAGTGTCGTCTGGACAATCTGTGTACTTGTGTTGTCAGTACACTGGGATTGTTTGGGACACTTTTTATATCTAGCCTCCTAATGACATTTTTTCCCATTAGTTTGTTCCTGGTTTTGCTGAGTGTGTTTTTTGTTATGAGGTGTCTTTTTCATAAATTTTGGGATTTCCGCTTGTATAGGTAGTCACTTTATTATTTTTATTCTTTAATCATAAATCACAGTCTTCTTCTCAGAGTATTTGTTATACTGGTAATTTCAAGTGAAAACATAGAATGCCAGCTTGAGTGAAAAAAAGTTTCTTAGATCAGCTAATGGTCTTTCATTCACACGAATAAAACAACACCTGGTTCTGCCTCTAACTCCCAGAAAAAATTGCATTGTAGTTGACAACTCACAGCAATTTGAGGTTCTTTGCTTATGTATATTCAGTAACTGTTCCATAGTATACAGAAATTCTGTGGAAGTGTGGTTAGCATCTCATCTATTGTTCTGTTTTCTTATCATGCATAGTCAATATGATAATTTTTATTACTGTTCACCAGTTTTGCAGATACAGTTTCTTAATGGGTGTTTCTCTTATTTATTTATGCAGGGATCATCTCACAATGACTTAGGATTTGTCAATGTATCACCGTGAAACTCCATAGCTCATATACACATACTCATAGAATATATAGGTTTGGTTTTACAAGGATATGACAGCTGGTCGGCCATGGACTACCTGAAGTAATCATCCTGGCATTTGCCTGAGATTATTTAGGAAAACTCTGTGAAACCTAAATCGGGATGGCCAGACAGAGCGAACTCCATCCTGCTAAATATGAGATCAGTGTCTCAACAACTGCACTGCCCCATTCAGTTGGTCCCTCTTGTACAATGTTCTTTTAACCAAACACTATTTGTACCGGATAACTAATAATATGAAACATAGTGTTGCGCTGCAGCTAGTGTAGTGTGTTTTCATTTTTAAAATAGTTAAACAAACCCATGGTAATAATTATCCATCAAAATATGATGGCCAACATGCAGATTCTCCTCCAACAAACTTAAAATGACCATTTCGGCATCACATTTTCTTCCTTATTATCAAGCATCCTTCTGTATATAACACACTCATTTATAAAACCACCTGGGCTATTCAGTATATTTATCTCAATGCCATATTTGTGCCTTTTGTTTTTGGATATACACTATCTGAGAAAAAAAAAAAAAAAGAAAAAGTGAAACACTGGAAGACATGGTCAGATGTCAGTGTAATGTCATACACCTTCCCACCATTGGTGGGTTTGTAATTGATTCAAGTTGCAATTTTCTGTGATGGATAGAACAGTCATCAAAGTGCATTAGTGTTGTTTATTTGTTTGTTCGCTGTCCATGAACAATCCGTTTTTGGACATTGTTATAGACTTTAGTTCACATATACAAAGGTTTAGCTAACATACATAAGTGCACTGGCTGATATAAATAATGAAAGTCATAAATTTTTGTTGTTGCAAAAACAAACTTATGCTATATACACTGTTTTACAGAGAGACATTACAACTCGAAATATAAATGCGTATATTGACATAGTGTGTGAAGATCAGATATTTTGTTGTTGTTGCAAAAAACAAAGATTAGATTAGATTAGTACTTGTTCCACAGATCATGACTACGACACTTCATAATGATGTGGAATGTATCAGGTTAATAAAAGGGGTTTATCCAAGATATTACATTACACAAAATATTACATTACACTTTTATTTTTGGGTGGGGGATGGGGAGATTACCCACTTATTACACTACTGGCCATTAAAATTGCTACACCATGAAGATGACTTGCTACAGATGCGAAATTGAACCGACGGGAAGAAGATGCTGTGATATGCAAATGATAAGCTTTTCAGAGCATTCACACAAGGTTGGCACTGGTGGCAATACCTACAATGTGCTGGCATGAGGAAAGTTTCCAACCGATTTCTCATACACAAACAGCAGTTGACCAACATTGCCTGGTGAAATGTTGTTGTGATGCCTTGTGTAAGGAGGAGAAATGCGTACCATCACGTTTCCGACTTTGATAAAGGTCGGATTGTAGCCTATCGCGATTGCGGTTTATCGTATCGCGACATTGCTGCTTGCGTTGGTCGAGATCCAATGACTGTTAGCAGAATATGGAATCAGTGGGTTCAGGAGGGTAATACGGATCCCAACGGCCTCGTATCACTAGCAGCCGAGATGACAGGCATCTTATCCGCATGGCTGTAACAGATCATGCAGCCACGTCTCGATCCCTGAGTCAACAGATGGGGACGTTTGCAAGACAACAACCATCTTCACGAACAGTTCGACGACGTTTGCGGCAGCATGGACTATCAGCTCGGAGACCATGGCTGCGGTTACCCTTGACGCTGCATCACAGACAGGAGACTCGCATTCGGGAGGACGACGGTTCAATCCCATCTCCGGCCATCCTGATTTAGGTTTTCCGTGATTTCCCTAAATCGCTTCAGGCAAATGCTGGGATGGTTCCTTTGAAAGGGCATGGCCAATTTCCTTCCCCATCCTTCCCTCACCCGAGCTTGCGCTCCGTCTCTAATGACCTCGTTGTCGACGGGACGTTAAATACTAATTTCCTCCTCCTCCTCCACAGACAGGAGCGCCTGCGATGGTGTACTCAATGACAAACCTGGGTGCTCGAATGGCAAAATGTCATTTTTTCGGATGAATCCAGGTTCTGTTTACAGCATCATAATGGTCGCATCCGTGTTTGGCGACATCGTGGTGAACGCACATTGGAAGTGTGTATTCGTCATCGCCATACTGGCGTATCAACCGGCGTGATGGCATGGGGTGCCATTGGTTACACTTCTTGGTCACCTCTTGTTCGCATTGACGGCACTTTGAACAGTGGACATTACATTTCAGATGTGTTACGACCCGTGGCTCTACCCTTCATTCGATCCCTGCGAAACCCTACATTTCAGCAGTATAGTGCACGACTGCACGTTGCAGGTCCTGTGCGGGCCTTTCTGGATACAGAAAATGTTTGACTGCTGCCCTGGCCAGCACATTCTCATGGTCTCTCACCAATTGAAAACGTCTGGTCAATGGTGGCCGAGCAACTGGCTCATCACAATACGCCAGTCACTACTCTCGATGTACTCTGGTATCGTGTTGAAGCTGCATGGGCAGCTGTACCTGTAGACGCCATCCAAGCTCTGTTTGACTGAATGCCCAGGCGTATCAAGGCCGTTATTACGGCCAGAGGTGGTTGTTCTGGGTACTGATTTCTCAGGATCTATGCACCCAAATTGCATGAAAATGTAATCACATGTCAGTTCTAGTATAATATATTTGTCCAATGAATACCCATCTATCGTCTGCATTTCTTCTTGGTGTAGCAATTTGAATGGCCAGTAGTGTATATCCAAAAATTTATCTAATGAGTAGGAGGAGTTGCCATTCAGAAATTCCTTTAATTTTCCTCTTAAATGCTATATGGCTATCTGTCAGACTTTTGATGCTATTAGGCAAATGACCAAAGACTTTTGTGGCAGCATAATTTACCCCCTTCTGAGTCAAAGTTAGATTTAACCTTGAGTAGTGAAGATCAACCTGTCTCCTAGTGTTGTAGCCATGTACACTGCTATTACTTTTGAATTCGTTCAGATTGTTAATAACAAATTTCATAAGTGAATACATATATTGTGAGGCTACAGTGAAGATCCCTAGCTCTTTAAATAAGTGTCTGCAGGATAATATTGGATGAGCTCCAGCAATTATTCTGTATACACGCTTTTGTGCAATGAACACTCGTTTACTCAATGATGAGTTACCCCAGAATATGATGCCATATGAAAGCAGAGTCTGAAAATAGGTGTGGTAAGCTAATTTACTGAGATGTATATCACCAAAATTTGCAGTGACTCTAATAGCATAAGTATCTGAACTCAAACATTTCAGCAGATCTTCAGTGTGTTTTTTCCAGTTCAATCCCTCATCAATGCATACACTTAGAAATTTTGAATATTCTACCTTAGCTACTGATTTCTGATCAAAGTCTATATTTGTTAATGGTGTCATTCCATTTACTGTATGGAACTGTATATACTGTGTTTTGTCAAAGTTTAATGAGAGCCCATATGCAGAGAACCTTTTAATGATTTTCTGAAAAACATCGTTTACAATTTCATCAGTTTATTCTTGTCTGTTGTGTGTGAAAGCTATACTTGTATCATCGGCTAAAAGTACCAGCTTTGCATCTTCGTGAATATAGAATGGCAAGTCATTAATATATATTAAGAACAGCAGAGGATCCAAGACCGAACCTTGCGGCACCCCATCCTTGATTGTTCCCCAGTTTGAGAAATCACCAGTTTTTTTGCGTATTATGTGCACTGCTTATTTCAGCTTTCTGCAGTCTTCCAGTTAGGTATGATTTAAACCATTTGAGTGCTGTCCATTCATACCATAGTGCTTGAACTTATCTAGAAGTATTCCATGTTTTACACAATCAAAAGCCTTTGAGAGATCACAAAAAATCCCAGCGGGTGACTTACGGTTACTCAGAGCATTTAATATTTCATTAGTGAAAGTATATATTATGCTGTATGCTGTATACACTGTTTTGGAAAGGGATAGTACAACTTGAAATCTTCTACTGAATAACAGCTTGTCTCTATTAACAAAAACTTAAGTTTACTCTTTAAGGTGTTTAAATTAGCTGTCTTGTGGCCAGAAGATAGTCTGTCATAAAATATTGTTCCTATTGTGTATGGACTGCTGTCTGTAGCTTTTTTTAATGGCAATTCTGTGAAAGTTTTCCCGTCCCCATTTATTTTACCTGTGTGCATTACTGTTTGTTACATTGCATTCTGGATTTTGTTCCACAAACATTATTGCCTGCAGGATGAACATAGAGTATGTAGTTAGTATTGTATTATTTCTGAAGATTTCTCTACAAGGTTCTCTGGTATTTACTTTAGCTATCAATCTTACTGCCTTTTTTTGTAGTCTGAAGAGCCTTTATGTATAGACAGCTGGTGCCCCACCCCATGTCTCAATACCATACTGTTAATGTTTTGTGTTGTTACCAGGCCTGGTAAGGTGTTTAAGAGGTGTGGGGGTCTCCTTTTGGCTGGCTGGTTGAATTGTACAGTATCTTGATTTATGGGTTATTCAAATGTAACAGTTGCCCAATGTTGGACTGTATAGGAATATGAGGGCATTGATACTCATCAAGGTTCTGGTTGCCAATGTATGACTACCAGAAGGGAGGATCACCATATTGTGCACCCAGCACATTGTAACACCTTCAAATCTGTGCCTGCCATAAAAAAGAAAAAAAAAGTAACATTCTGTGTCATCCCACACCATTGATCAGAGACCAACATCAGCTTGACTGGGGAATTATGATCACACGTGTAGGCACAACACAAATGGCTCCATTTGGAGTGTTGTTTTGATTTGGAAGCATTGACTGCTGATGAACGTGTCATGCTCAGCAATGAATCACTGTTCTGCGCTGCCCTGGATGACCAACACTGGGAAGTGTGGTGGTGATCTGGGGAGAGATCTTACTCTTCTAATGTTTTGGAGAGGTACAACAGTGTTACTCTTTTTGTCATGCTGTAGGGAGCCTCCAGGTACAACCTCAGATCATGGCTGATAGTGATTGAGGGAACTCTGATGCAAAACAGCATGTCAAAGACATCATGGGGCCTCCTGCGTTATCTCTTGTGTGACAGTATTGTGGTGCCATTTTCCAGCAGGACTATGCTCGTCTACACATGGCACTTGTCCCTGTGACCTGTCTGCTTAATGTTGAGGCACTCCCATGGCCAGCAAGATCCCCAGATCTCCCCCCCCCCCCCCCCCCCCCCCCAAATAGAACGTAGGTGGGACTAGCTTGGAAGTCAACTCCATACCAATGCCTGTTGTAGGATATCAAGGAGCAGTTAAACAGTTGTGGGCCAACTTGTCTTGGGAGAGGGTACAACACCTTTACAAAACCCTTCCCAGCTGAATCAGTGCATGAATCAGTGCATGCATCCAGACCAAGGGGGTGCAGCAGCATACTGATAAGTGGGCTCATACTGCATAGCTTTTCATAAATTTGAATCAGTGTTGCAATCATTGAAATAACATCACGTACTGTTCCAGCCCATGAAGTTTCAGTTTGTTTCCTCCTCCCATTCTCACTGTGTCACTTTTTTTTGCCAGGAAGTGTATTTCCGAAATTGCAATCTCCACCTCGATAGAATCATTGATACATGTAAAGATAAGTGTTTCCTTGCCAATACATCAGACACATTCTGTCACTGAATTAATATATATAGCTCATACTTTATATAGATGTTCATGGGGTTTTGCATATTTTGACTGGAGTTTGAGCAAAATGGAATGACTGTAACATGATCGCACATCTTTCTCTCCTCGTACTCACCATTATTCCATTGTTTTCAAACAGCATATATTTCTTCCTTTATTCTTGTAATTAGACAGATTCAGTGTTACCCATACATAATCAAATACCACAAAGACAAGTATTCATTCTATATAGACTGATTTCCAGTTACAAATCTTAGACTTGCCCTTTCTGTTTTTGCTCAGAAATATATTCACATCGCTGCTGTTTGTTTCATCAACTATAAAGTGAAGTGTGTCATCTGTAGCTAGAAGCCGAAAAAAATCTATTGGTTTATTACCAATTGGATGAATATAATATGTAAATGATTTTGTTTTCTAAAAAGATGAAATTGTAAAGTCTCTCCTGGTTTGTTTGCTTCTCACAGTGTAAATTCTCGATCATAATCAATTTCATCATCATTGTTGTCTGTATTTTCTGCTTCTGCTTGAAAGTTCAGCTTCCATACTATCATCACTATACCAAGTTTCTGCGTTCTCAAGATTCTTGCCATCCTCCTCTTACTTTTTATTCTGAACTCATCATCATAATCTTGTCAACATTCAGTGACTGATTGACAGAAAGTTTTTCATTCTTCTTACTGTTTTTCAGATTGAAAGATCCCAAATGCTGGTAGATTGGCCACCATTCCAAACTATGTACATCACAAACAAACACAAGAAAAAATTACTATAGGCACAAAAATGTTCCCTGTGACTTCATTGCTTGTATAAATGTGTACACAGCTGCAAAACAAGACAGAATAACACAGAATAATATACTTGTCAACATACACAGAAATGCTTATAAGCTTCAACTGCAGCAAATATGTTTAAGGCATTGTACCTGAACTAGAGAAGAGCAGGAAAGTATCCCTGTGCAGCCATCCATATTAGGATTTCTGTGGTTTTATTGGGATGGTTTTTTCGGAAAGACTATGGGCAATTTGCCTCACCATCTGAGCTTGTGCTCCATCTCTAATAATTTTCTCACTTACTGTGTCAAATACTAACCATTTTTTCTTTTTCTGTAGTACCACTCCCGTCATCTGCCCAAGATTCCCATTATGGCTGACTACTGCTTCCTCACTGAAATAAACTCTTCCTTTCTGGAACAAACTGATTGATATGAGTCACTGATTGAGCTTTCTAGACTAACATTTAGGAGGACTGAGGTTCAAACACGTATGCAGCCATACAGATGTAAGTTTTCTATGGTTTCACCAAATCGATTAATATGAATGCTGAGATGTTTCCTTTGATAGTTCATGGCCATTACTTTCCTAATCCTTGGCCTAGCCAAACTTCTGCTCTTTATTGAAGGGAATCATATCCTTCCATTTTTGTTGAATAGCACCTTCAACGTACTGCCACCAGCCTGTACTGCTATATCAAAGCCACCAACCACTTCGTCCAGTGGCGCTCTATACTTCTTGTCCCTCTGCTAAAGGACATTGCACTTGGCAATGCAATCTTCCTCTTATAATTGTAGGTAGTCCATGTCATGACAGGGGATATGGTGCCTGGTTAATACCCACTGCAAGGAATATAGGATGTATGTGGAAGTACAGGAGGTGTGTTTCTTACCTCTACAGTGTAAGGATGGCACGGTGATAATATACTGGATTCACATTCAGGAGGGCTGGGATTCAGTTCTGAGGATGGCTATCCAGATGTGCTTTGTGTGGTTTCCTTAAATTGTTTGAGGCAAATGACAAACTATTCCATTTGGAAAAGGGCGTTGCCGACTCCTTTTCCCATCCATGTCAAATCTGTGGTTATGCACTGTCTCGAATGACCTTATCACTGATGGGACAGTAAAACCCTAATATCCCTCTCCCATCCCCGTCCCTGCCCCCCTCAACCCCTGCCCCAGTTTGTAATGGAGCTGTTGAAGTAGAGGTGCTGTTGGTAATTGCTGCTAGTGATGTAAACAGTGGTTTTTGTGGAATCTTCAGTGAGGTAGAGATTGATTGAACAAAGTAACTCCATGAGCTAGGAAGAATGGATTAAATGAGTGGGAGATAATATGTTACTTTAAATAAAGCATCAACCAACAAATAAAAATCTAAAAGAGCCCTTCTAAATACGTGTGGCCCTCAAAAAATTTTTCTGATGTTTGGGAGCTCCACCTTTTGAGCAGGAACTGCCTTTAAACTTCTGAGTATGTTGTACAAATCATATTTATGTCACCAGTGAGCCTGAACTAGGTGATAGTGTGAGATTATAGCTGACCAGAAAGGATTCCTCAGAACATGAACTGGTCTGCCTAGTGCAGTACCATTAGAGTGCATGTGACAGTTCCGTAGGTTTGTTTGTTTGTGACACAGTCAAAAAAAGTATCCATTGTGGCTGAAAATATAATTTGTCATGGTTAAGAGGAAGGAGATTGTGGGTTAGGAGTCGGTTTGATATTGAGAGATGTAGTGTTGTATGGCAGTGAGATCATAGTCAGTGCAGTTCATTTATTTACTATGGAAATGGCATCAACAATGACACAGTATTAGGTTTTTTTGATGTACGAAAGTTGACTACAGATAATATGTTTAAATTTGTTGCCCCACAAAGACAGTGGGGTGCAGTATCTGGCAATGATGATGTGTCTCATGTGCTTGGATTTACACTGAGATGACAAAAGTCATGATACAGTGATATGCACATATACAAGTGGCAGTAGTATCCCATACACATGATATAAAAGGGCAATGCATTGGCTGAGCTGACATTTGTGGTGATTCATGTGAGAAGGTTTCCAACATGATTATGGCTGCACAATGGGATTTAACAGACTTTGAACATGGAGTGGTGGTTGCCACTAGACATATGGGACATTCCATTTTGGAACTCATTAGGGATTTCAATATTCAGAGGTCCACAGTGTCAAGAGTGTGCCAAAAATACCAAATTGCAACCATTACCACAGACAACACAGTGACCAATGGCCTTCACTTAATAGCTGAGAGCAGCAGCATTTGCATAGAGTTGTCAGTGCTAACAGACAAGCAACACTGTATGAAATAACCACCAAAATCGATGTGGAATGTACGACAAATGTATCTGTTAGGACAGTGCAGCGAAATTCGGTGTTAATGGGCTGTGACATCAGACGACTGATGTGAGTGCCTATGCTAATAGCATGACATCGCCTGCAGGGCTTGTAACCATATCGGTTGGACCCTAGAAAACTGGAAAACGTGGCCTAGTTAGATGAGTTCCAATTTCAGTTGGTAAGAGTTGGGAGAGTTCGAGTGTGGCACAGACCCTATGAAGCCATGGACCCGAGTTGTCGACAAGGCACTGTCCAAGCTGGTGGTGGCTCCATAATGGTGTAGGCAGTGTTTACATGGGATAGACTGGGTCCTCTGGTCCAACTGAACCGATCATTGACAGGAAATGGTTATGTTCAGCTACTTGGAGACCATTGGCTGCCATTTATGGACTTCATGTTCCCAAACAATGATGTAATTGTCACCAGGCCACAATTGTTCATGATAGGTTTGAAGAACATTCTGAATAATTTGAGTGAATGATTTGGCCACTTACATTGCACAACATAAGTCCTATCGAATGTTTATGGGACATAACTGAGAAGTCAGTTCATGCACAAAATCCTGCACTGGCAACTCTTTCACAATTATGAATGACTATAGAGGCAGCATGGCTCAATATTTCTGCAGGGTACTTCCATCAACTTGTTGAGTCCATGCCACATCGAGTTGCTGCACTACTCTGGGCAAAAGGAAGCATGGCATGATATTAGGAGGTATCCCATGACTTTTGTCACCTCAGTGTACTGATCTTTGATAGTATGTAGGACACAGGAGTCAGGACAGTGGTGGGAGTGAGTTGGGATAAAAACTCTGACCACTAGTTCAAGATCTGTCAATCCATACCCCCTACCAAGATGATGTTGTTGTTGTTGTTGTTGTTGTTTCCAGTCTGAAGAGTAGTTGGATGCAGCTCTGCATGATACTCTATCCTGCGTGGTTCTCATCATCTCTGCATAACTACTGCAACCTAAATCCATGTGGACCTGGTTACTGTATTCATGTCTCGGTCTTCATCTGCAATTTTAACTCCCCCCTCCCCTCCACCTCACCAGACTTCCCTCCAGTACTAAGTTGATGATTCCTTGATAACTCGGAATGTCTCCTATCAACCTATGCTCTCTTTTAGTCCTTTTGTGCCACAGTTGTGTTACTATCCAATCCTACTCACTTTATTCTCATTTGTTACGCCGTCAACTGATCTGATCTTCAGCCTTCTTCTGTAGCACCACATTTCAGAAGCTCGTATTCTCTTCCTGTGTGAACTGCTTGTTGTCCCCATTACACTTTCATACAAGACTACATGCCTGAGAAATGGCTTCAGAAAAGACTTCCCAACACTTAAATTTATGTACATGAAATGTATATGCAATTTACAAATATCGTTATACATCAGCTGTACCATGTACTGGTAACATACGTAAATTTTTGCAACTGAGACTTGAATCCGGATTTCCGGCTTAGCATGAGCAGTTGCCATAATGATTTAGTCTATCTGAGGATTCCTCCGTGACCAGTCCAAACTTCCATATATCCTATTGTCTTGTCCCATACTGCTCACACATTATGTGATTTCTGCACAGATAGAAACAGTGTTTTGCATGTCAGTTTGCCTTTGCTTTGGCATGAAATACGGCTATTGCAGTTTCTGTATTTTCCGTGCCTGTGTAGTTTGATGTAAATGTCATTTAGACATGCATATATGTCTGAAGGAACATACATTGCTGATGATCTACAACTCATGTATTTGCAATTTGTGAATGCATATTTCATACAACTGTAGACAGTCAGCAGTGTCTGTTTTCACATGTCTGAAGAATGTTTGCATCAAACTACACATACATTGTAAAATACGGACACTGCTATAACTGTACTTAAATTTATATTTGATATTAACAAGATTCTCTTCTTCAGAAACACTTAACTTGCCATTGCCAGTCTGCATTTTATACCCTGTCTACTTCAGCCGTCATCTTTTATTTTGCTGTCCAAATAGCAAAATTTATACACTACTTTTGGCTTCATTTCCTAATGTAATTCTTTCAGCACTGTCTGATTTAATTTACATATGTTCCATTACTCTTGTTTTGCTGTTGTTGATATTCAAGACATTATCCATTCCGTTCAATTGCTCATCCAAGTCCTTTGCTATCTCTGATTGATTTACAATGTCATTAGCAAATCTCCAAGTTTGTATTTCTTCTCCCTGTACATTATTTCTGTCTCCAAATTTTTCTTTGGTTTTCTTTACTACTTGCTCAGTATACTTATTGAATAACATCGTGAATAGGCAACAACCCTCTCTCACTCCCTTCTCAACTATGGTTTTCATTTAATGTTCTTCGACTCTTATAGTTGCAGTCTGTTTACTGTACAAGTTTGAATAATCTTTCACTTCCTGTATTTTAGCCTTACTACCATACAATTTCAAAGAGTTTATTCCAGTTAACACCATCAAAAGCTTTCTCTAAGTCTACAAGTGCTATAAATATAGGTTTGCCTTTCTTTAACCTCTAAGGAACCTGTCATTGGCTGCTTTCCTTGGAATAGGAATTACTACATTGTTCTTGAAGCCTGAAGGTATTTTGCCTGTCTCATACATCTTGCACACCTGGTGGAATAGTTTTTTCGTTAAAGTCTTCTTGCAGTGTCATGTATTCCATTTCATCTTCGTCTTCATCTACATCCTCGTCCATTTCTCTAATAGTGACTCCAAGTTAATCACCATTGTATAGCCCCTCTATACAGTCATTTGACCTTTCTGCTTTTCTCACCTTTGCTTAGGACTGGTTTTCCATCTAAGCTCTTGATATTCATAAAGCTGCTTTTCTTTTCTCGAAAAGTGTCTTTAATTTCCTGTAGGCAGTGTATATCTTTACCCTAGTGAAATATGCTTCTAAATCCCTACATTTGTTCTCTAGCCACTCCTGCTAGTCATTTTGCACTTCCTGTCAGCCTCATTTCTTAGATATTTATAATCCTTTTCACCTGCTTCATTTGCTGCACTATAATTTATCCCTTCATCAATTAAATTCAATATTGAAGTATATGCACTAGCAGAATATAAATGCAGAAAACACAAGTCTGAAAACAATTTATTGGACTCACCAAAACGAAACAATAATAAAATTTTGAAAAGAACAACAGACCTGATCCCAACTGCGGATTGTCACCAGTATACAATAACAAAGGAAAGACCTGACTCTCCATGGTAAGAGATCCCAATCAACAATTATACAATGTCAAGATGTTCGTCAAGTATACCAAGTCAACCGGCAAGAGATCAGCCAGCTAAGAGAGGCATCTGGCCGTGGCTACTGGGGTGGCAGCTCTGCATATGTCCAAGTGGTGCATCGAACTCTCTTTTGCCGGCAGTGCACCACCTTATTAAGCCCATTTGGCAGATGTATCTGTCAGAACTATTTGCGATCATGTGCCTGGCGTATCAAAGTAGTTCCTGTGCTAGCTGCGACCCCTGGTGAAGCTGTTCTGCAGGTTCCGCGAATGGGTAGTGGTCCCTGGCTGCTGTTGGTGGAGACCTTGTGTTGTGTTGTGTTGTGTTGTGTTGTGGCTGCTGGTAAATATTTGTTGACAACACAGAAGACAAAGGTTTTCCTGGTGAATATACGCCTTGTGATGCAGGCATTCTTTGTTGGTTGGACGTGAAGTGGGATGCTGATGCAGTAGGCTCTACAAGGTATGAAGTGAAGTGGGTGGCCATAGCAAATATCTCCTGTGATATCCAAGGATTTCTATCAGGCCTGCCTGCTTTACCTATTTGATCCTCTGAGGCCTCCACCACTTCATCTCGTAGCCTAATGCCTTGTCTGAAATTGTCAACAGCCTCTGCACTTTCCAATTATCCAGTTCCCATCTCCTTAATTTCCTACCTTTTTTCAAGATAGTTCTGACGAACCATGTAATGCAGATGGCAGCATTCATGAACTTGCTCTTTTCTATCTGAAATATATTCCAGCTCACCAGTCCTGAAGACATGCATCTCATCTCGCAAATGAAAACTCTTGCCCTCCTAAAACTAGACCAACATGAACAGTCTTACCTATGAATCTTATATTCCTGCATTGGAATACTAATAGCGTCCGCAGCTCGTGGTCATGCGGTAGTGTTCTCGCTTCCCACGCCCGGGTTCCCGAGTTCGATTCCCGGCGGAGTCTGGGATTTTCTCTGCCTCGTGATGAGTGGGTGTTGTGTGATGTCTTTAGGGTAGTTAGGTTTAAGTAGTTCTAAGTTCTAGGGGACTGATGACCATAGATGTTAAGTCCCATAGTGCTCAGAGCCATTTGAGCCAATACTAATAGCCATCATGATCACAACAGCTGGCATAAAGCTTCCTCAACAATCCCTTGTAGCCACCAAACTAAGTGTTGCCAACTTGCTGTAACTGTCAAACCAATGAACTGGCTGCCCCCCCCCCCCCCCTCCTCTCCCCACAATAGAACCAAAACATAGTTTTCAACGTATCCACAAATAACTACAGTCCTACAGCGTTTTCAGTTGCCTCTAAATACCTTAACTTCAGCAACACACCCAAATTTAGTCATGCTTGGCTTGTTTGTGATCTGCTGTCATTCGTGAGGAGCCATAAGTAGAAACTATTTTTGGTGACCCACCCAGCAGACCAGAACCATTCCGAAGCTGACTGTGAATCCTGCCTTACTTCACTTGTCTCTCTGTGTGACCATTATTTAACTACACTCTCACCTGTCTATCCCCTGATAATGTTCTAGGTATTCTTAACTTACAACTTAGCCTCATCCTTATACCCTGAATTCCTCCTCCCATTGAGACCAACCTTGTAGCTGCAGAACATACTGCCATCTACTAACTCCTAACAGAATGATCTGGTCATGTTTACTGGTTGTAGAGGCTCTGCCACTGTCATTACAGACAACAAAGCTTATCTATCAGATGCATCCACCTAAAAGCCTCTCTGCAGTTATCCCATCCCAGGTGCCCAGCATGACCTCTAATCCCTTGTCAAATCACTAAAGTCTTCCCAGGAAATGTTTCCTTAATCTGTTTTCGTTGAAGCACACTCACCAAGCAATGTGGTGCAGTGGTTGGGATTATTGGGGTCCTAATCTTCATCTTGCTGTTCAGATTTAGATTTTCCATAGATTTCATGAACCAGTTAGGGTGAATGCCAGAATAATTTCTTTGCAGGGAGGGGGGGGGGGGGGGGGGAAGCTGAATCCCCATTCTTGCCCAGTCATTGCGTGTGGACCATCTTTAATGATCTTATCATTGATAGGTTGCTGCCACTGATATTTTATACCTTTTATTTTTCAACATTGCAAACATTCTAGCTTTCCACATTTGCCAAGATCATTAGTCCAGGTATAGATGTCCCATTGTGTCTGGCTATTTATACCCCACTGACTAATCTTTTAATAAAGGAAATAAATGCTGTCAATGAATGTGTGTTCAGATTGTTTTTCAGTCATTTTTTTCTGTTCATGATTTGGCACAGATATTTTCAGATACTGCAATAAAGATCAAAAGAAATAAAAAAAAAGAAAAAAAGAAAATGTTGCAAACCCAAAGTAAAGTGCAGTCTCTACTACCAGCGTATCAAATATCTGAACTTTCATCTAACAATATGAATTGACAACTGCCCACATGGAATTGAGTGAAATAGAAAAGGGAAATGGCTATAAGGTGACACTAATGAGATGTATGGTAGAATAATATTTTGTATAGTTGTATGCATAGAAAAGTAATGGTAGCACAATTGAAGCATTGTAAGAGATAAAAGAAAAGGATTCAGTCATCATTACAAATTGTTAATTAAAAAATCACAGAAGCTTGCTCATAGGATTTAAAAAATTGTCATTCACGCTAAATGGTACTAAAATAATTGTTGTATAATATTCCAGTCAAGGTAATATAATTGATTACTAACATATTTCTTATAGTGTTTCAACTTAAAAGCAAATAACAAAAACCATAACTCAATCTTTTCACATAAAAGAATAAAGAATCTCAGTCTACATAAAGTGCTTGGTAACAAGCACATAAGTAGCTTCACGACAATGTTTAAAAGAAATAAAAATCGAATTACATTAACAAATAAAATTAAATCAGGCAGATCATTGTAGCAGTGGGATCACACAACTTAGGAAGACATGCTATGTACTTTCCAATTACCTAATTTATATACAACAGGACATCTTGTAGCTACAATTCAAATTACAGTTTCCTAATGTGCATGTGTTTTATAGAAGAAATGTTTTTCTGAGGTCATACAAAATTTGCTGTTCATGTTTTGTGTTGTTGTGTGGTGCAAATTTAATGCACAAAATGTAGAGTTATGTAAGTTACATGTACATCCACAGTTCCTGTTATGAAACTAAACAATTATTGCTCTAGTTGAGCAATATTGTTGCTTAGGTAATACAGGAAAATCAGTTCTTATCATCAGTGACAAACCTGTTCAATCATTGTGGATTCCTTGTTAGTCAGCAGCTCTACCCAGTAGTCATATTAGTCCAAAGGATTCACACTGCCTCATTCTTATTGCTAAGATGGGTGATGTTGTGATACTCAAGTAGGTATGAAACCTTGTGAGAGTTGGAGAAAATTAACTGTCAGGTAATACAGATTTGGTGGCATTTTTTAAAAGGTGCATAATTCTGTGTACCATACCCCTACACATTCGGTGTCTTACATCAGTGGGAAACTATGTCATTGGAATGGAATGTTAATAACCTGCACTCCATGAAATCAAAAATGCAGGTGTGGTACATCTCTCTGCAGCCAGATAGACACGATGAAGTTAATCTCACCAGATTTCACGTAGGCTACTCCACTATGACTCATAGTTCATCTCTCTAGTGATAAGACCCATCAGTAGTGATACTTGTGACATACCACACTTACTGATTCATGTTTTAGTTCATTGTATTTTGTTTGGTGACAACAGGGCAACCCTAAAATTAGCTGTGTACTTGCCCTCTATTTTAGGAAGTGATTGGATGACTGTAGTGCAGGTTTTAAAATATTGACTGGGCATAGACTTTAACAATGATCAGCGTAACTGTCTTCTTCCCATATTTTATGCTTATAATTAACTAGCTTCATATATCAGAAAAATCATTTTCTTATCATACTGTTCATTATTGGGAAATATCTTATTTTGTGTGTGTCCAAGGTTTTGTTATTGTCTTGAGTGAATGGCTAATATCTGTTTTTATACTATTGGTCAGCAAGCTACACTTATTTGAAATGCAGTCTTAAACCCTGTAGTTTTGTTATAGTATGTTGTTTCAACATATTGAAAGAAAATATTTTATACATTTCTAGCTCACCTGTCCAAAAATAAATTTTTTTGGCTGCTAATAAATTCAATACTCAGTGCCCTATACTCAACCAACCCATTAGATTAAAAGTTTCTTCTTTCAGTTGATGTGATAGTTCACACCACTTTTTATTGCTATTTTCAGCTGAAATCAAATGGGCAATTTCCCCGATTGCTGCCATCTGTAAGTGATGTTTCTGAAATCGTACACATCCTGTTGTTGTTTTTTTTCCTCTTGCAGGCTTCTGCTGTTAACAGTAGCTCACTGAAGTTCATTGTCATTTTGTCTTCAGATGACCCTCAGTAATGGAAAGCTTTTCCTGACAAAACTCCTGAATATTTTATTCATTGCTTTGGTACTGCCAAAAGATATACTTTCACATAGTGTTTTTGTGTTACCTTTAGGACTGGTGTATCATAACAGGTTCGTCCAACAGATACAGTGATTAGATTACCACATGGTAACAGAAAAGGTATGACATTCATCATTTTATGTGATGAAGGTGCCATAGGATGTACACAAGAAGTGTGCAAAAAAAGTTCATTTCATTGATATTTCTCAGATCATTACATATACTTTGAAATAAAATAACTTGTGAAGAGACTAATCTGTAACAGAATTACAGGCCCTTTGTGTTGAATATTTAATATGAGTGAACTCGTGGGATCTTTGTAAATAACCATTGAGGAACTGGAGAGCCTCATTTGTAATGTGTGCCGAAGGGCAATGGTGCATGAGGACTCACTGGCATGCTGCAGTAAAACAGTCTGCAGTCCAAGTAAACAAAGGAGTAACTTGAATAATGGTTACCACTGAAGTTTAGTAAGGCCTATTGTGTTTGGGCTCTGAGGCAGAATGGTTCCTACATCCATGAAAATAGTGCTTTGATACAAAGATTTTAATGCCAAAGAGCTAACATTCTGCTGCCATTCATGGAAGAAAATGCAATGGCAGTAGCAGAGAGGAGGCAGCACATGGTCTAAATGCTTGCTTCACTCTCCAAATTCCATAGATATTAACAGTATTCAATATTTGTGTTATCACAGTCATTCCTTGCATAAACTCTATAACATTGCTATAAAATCTTGTCAGATGCTTAGACATGTCCATCCGCAGATTGTACAATCATCTTTTTGTGCCATTTCCACAAAATGGTAGAAGAAAATGTTCCTTCCAAAATATCACAATCACCTTGTAGATTGAAATGGCCTGAGAAGATTTTACTATGGTTGATTACACAACCTGCCAGAATACAGGGAGAAATAATATGCCTCCTGAAATGTCACAAGACACCCTGTAACTGGTAACACAAGAAGATTTTGTTGCATTGACATGTCATAAAATGAACACTTAATTGAGGCACTTCCAGTTTATTTAGCTGATACAGATGCTGAAAATTCTGCTCATTCTAGAGACGAGCTTGTGGTTGTAATAATGTCATAGGACAGAATGGTTTTGGATGTGTGTTTGTTACACGAGTGATGTGATTGTGCAGCACTGTCACACATAAAGCACTTGTTTCATATCTATCTTAGTTTACTGGCTAAATTACCTGTGTTAAGGAATTGAAGATAAATGATAATGCATTAAAAGATACAGAACTGATCACTAATAGATATCTGTCAAAACTTCACACACGACTTCTATGTATGTTGAGGTTCAAAGCTGAGCTCTAAGACAGCGGAAAACTGGACTTCTTCAGTTATTTTTGTGGTCATCTTTTCCATAATACCCATAACAAGTGCCACTAGGCTAGAGTGAGCTATTGTTTTGAATGTTACACTCCTTTCTTTAATCTTACAGTAGTTTGGATGACGTAACTGACACATGGGCAGCTGTTGAGGATGTTACCCAGCTGTTGTCACCTTACCCCTTATACAAGTCAAAGAATCTACAAAATTGCAAAATGAGGCAAGCTAGACTTCTTTTCTACAATAGAACATGATGATTTGTTTCTTTTCTATCTTCAGGTTGTATGATGCAGCTACAAATGCTGTGATGGCACAGTATGAAATCCACCGGATCTTGTACTACAGCAGAGGAACAGTAGGAACTAAGGAGGCGCCATGTTTTGCATTTACATGGTCTCATGGAGAATCCCACGAATCAGCCATATTTCAGTGCCATGTATTTAGATGTGATATTCCAGAAGCTGTAAGAATCTATTATAAACCACTTATTCTGAGTTCACCTTATATATTTTTATATTGTATAAATCAACTTTGAAAACACATTTGTAAACAGAAAATCAGTCGTAGCAAAAGTGCACTATGTGGCCAAATATCTCCTCGAGACATCTATTGCTGTTTGCTGCAGATGCCAGTCTTCTAACTGAATGATGCTAGCTCTTTTTGCTTCTATTACAAGTGTTCAAGCTTCATGGAACACATTCCTTATAGTTGTCATTTTCTGGAAGTAGAATTTGTTTTTGTTCTTCCCATACATTTAGTATGTGTTGCCGAATTTTTGAGTGATTTAATACCCATAGAATCTACACCAGTTCATCACAAAAGTGTTTGCTAGGCTTTGGTGTGGGTCACTGCATAGAGCAGTTTAACAAATCATCACAATTTGTTTGAAACACAATGCAGTGGTTTTTGATTTATGCACATTATCTTTATCATGTTGGTCAAGAATAGTTCTAATTCTTGAAGTTTTGCCATTCTCTAAAATGGATTCAGAAACGTGCACATTGCACCGTTGAATAAAACTAATGGTTGAGACCACACCAGGAAAAACAGCTCCTGACCATAACATCATGTTTATCAAATTTACTGTTGCCCCCCCCCCCCCCCCCCCGCCCCACACACACACACACCCCTGAGTACCATGTCCTCATCAATCCAGAGACCTATGATAACATTATTTGCATTATTTTAGGCAATTTTGCACGTTATTTCTTATCAATGTCTTCTGCACTACTTGATTGGAGTAAGTCATGTCACCTTTCAACAGGTCATTGTCATCTTGGCATGATGAAAGTCTTCTGCAGTAATTGACTAGAATGACCTTTATTGATTCATGTGGGAAGTTATATGTTTACTGATCAGTATAAGTTACTTACTTAGGGTTGTCAGAGCAATGATTGACTGTAGTGATTCTCTGATCTTTCCCCTTCATGATATGGCCAACAGTGGACACGTGCACAAGGAACTCCTTCAGAATCTTTCTAGAGGAATGACCAAACTTGCGAGTCCCTACCATTGGGGACTGTTTGATGAGCTCCTCCATTAATTCTGACAGAAAAACGCTCTTTTATGTTAGCATATTGCACCTGGTTTTATGTACCCTGGAATGCGCTGCCTGACATCACAAAGAACACATAATTTGCGTTTCAAGGAGACATTTGGTTACATAGTGTACTTGTAGACATAGCATGATGAAACCTGTATCCAATGTAAGTTTGTAAAAAACTTGAAGTATTTATAATAGATAAATGATACAATTAAAGTAATACATGAAGTATGCTAATTTTGCAGAGTCTTTTGTGAACTATATGAAGGCACAATTTCATTGTTCTCATTTTCCACACCTGTGTGCAGAAATTTTTTTCATATGAGAAACATTTTCTGCTGACCTCTATATTGTCATTCCATTTCTGTTCATGGGTGGAACATGGAGAGAGTGCCAACTTATTGTAATTAATCTTATTTTATATTCATTATGCTTGTGGAAGCAATGCGTTGGTACTGTAGGATTTTCCTAGATTCCTCAGTGGGTACCATTTTTTTGATCTTTTGCAAATAGTTTTCTGTGATTAAAGTACCATTATTCACCAAAAATTTCTTCCACTTCTGATGTTTCAACTCTTCCGTGCCAAGCTTGCATGAGTCTAAGAAACCTGTGATCACTATGCCACCCCATGTTTACTAACCAAATAACTGTATGACATACTAAAGCAACATTTTGCTATGGGGATAAAATACACAGTTAATACAACTAAAAAGTATTTCTAAACTTATTTTCCATTCAGTACAGCATATTTGATCCAATAAGAATCAAATTCTTTTTGTTTCTTCACAAAAGAAATCTGCTTCCAATTCTACATAACACTAATTCCCTGCACAGTTAAAAACTTTATTAAAAAAGAATTTATTCGCTTCAAGATACTTTTTTATATTAGAAAACCGAAAAAGGCACATGGAGCTGAATCTTTCAATTCAGGTGGGTGAAGTCTTATTTAAAATTTTTTGCTTGTGCACGTTTACACTTGCAATGCCTTATGTGTGAGCCATTATCTTGTGATATAAGATCACTTCTTGTGAACCTATCATCTGCTTCAGTTCACAATGGAAATGGTTGTGTAATAAGAGCTACTCGTTGTTTTGTAACCAGTCAATCATTATTGTAGCATGTGAGCTCCAAAACTAAACAGCTGGCATTACTTTCTTCACTTACTAAACAATTTTCACCTTTTTCTTTGTTTCTGCACTTTCACATTTGTCTTTCAAAGTGTTTTGAATTTATTTATTTATCTAGGATATTATGGTATTTCCATGTTTCACCCCCAGTCATATATTTTCATCAAATGTCTTCCAGATTATGCATAATCTTCTCCCCCTACACTCCAGTTCGCTCTAGAACTATACAGGGTGTTTCAAAATGAACATACCGGTTTTAAGATGTTTTAGCATATATTACGTTCAACTTACAGTTGTAAATAATACACCAAATGAAAGAGCAACTCAAACAGTTTTGTTTGTATACCTGCATGCAATGGGAAGAGTATGGAATGACAAAGAGTGACTGAAAAACGTGTTGAATGAGTGTGCTTAGCCCCAAGAAATATCCCCACGGAAAGTTTATGGGCCTTTCTGTTTGGTGAATCAACTGTAACTGATGTTTCTTATCTTGGTGTGCTACAACTATGGCCCATGCCTCAATGGGAAGAAGCTAACTAACACGTCTTTATTTGGGAGCAAGATGGTGCGCTGCCTCAGTGGCATAACTCAGTACATGACTGGTTAAACGATGTTGTGTCTGACTGATGGATTGGGCACAAGGGGCCAGTTGACACAGAATTTTGTGCATGACCACCATGTGATCATGCGTATTTGCCTCCGATACCATCTGATCTATCTGGCTTTAGAAACAGTATCATTGCAACAGCTACTCCTGACACATTGACCAAGGTTTTGGAACAACTCGCCTATCCACTCGATGTGTGACCAGTGTTCACACTGAATATTTGTAAGAAAAAGTGTTTGTGTTTCTCTTTCATTTGGCATATTATTTATAACTGCCAGGTGAATGTAATATGTGTTACAAAGCCTTAAAACCCATATATTCATTTTGAAACACCCTGTATATGTGGAACATCATGCATGGTATTAATGTAACCATCTGCAAGATTCGTACCATCTCAACATCTATAGAAGGTTACTGACATCCTTATGATACTATATTATAAAATTTGCTGGTAATTTCTTCAAAATAAACCTGACAGGCATTGGGGACTTGAGAAATCAGCAGCTTTAGTATGACCAATCTAGTACTTATCATATTCATTTTACTTGTAGGGTTGTGATAGATGTTTTTGTTTAGCACATCAAAGTATCGCCTCTACTGTAAAATTCAAGTTTCTTCTTGCATATGAAATTTTCAAACAACTTACGAGAATGCACCCGGGTGACTCATGGCAATGATAATTTGTACAGCTTTTTAGCAAATCCGAATTTAGTCCATCCAAATAATCACTCGACTCTGGAAATGGAAAAGAATGGCTGCCTTCTCTTCCATTATGTGTTATTCAGGAGTTTCAGATAGGTGGTATACTGGGACATGCCATTTATTGGGAGCCAGCTCTCACTGATCTGTATCTTCAGGCTGATAGTTGTTGCCATCTGGCTCAGCATGAAGGATTACTTTATACCTTGGTTCATAGAGCCCCTTTCATCTTACACGGTGACAGTTTGTCAGCTGATTTTAACCCAAATCAGAGTTACTCTCTGTCAGAATGGTTCTAGTCAGAGACTGATCACACATGTGGTATGCTGACAACAAATGACAAATCGAGTAGTGATGAAAATAACGAGGTGGCGCCTAAGTTGATGCCTTTTTACCTTGTGCAGGTAGCATCTACGACAGGATTGGTCATATTCTGTAGAAACCTTGTTTGAAGATTTTTTCCACCATCTATGATTATGCCGTTTTAGGGTCTGTAAAGGTCGATCTTGGTTTGTATAATGTTGGTTTTTACCATTGCAGTTGTGACATGTCATACATTGGTCAGATCGTCAGGACTATGGAGGACCAGTGTATAGAGCATAAGCATCACACACACTTACAACAGCTGAGCAAATCTGCTATTCCAGAAAATTGTCTTGATACCTGTCATCCTGTGGAATATAACAACACAGAGATTCTGGTATGCACTTCCATCTGTCTGTATGGTTGAGATTAAAATACCAATTGAGCTTATAATTAGGGATGGGGTTTTTGGTTGAACTCTGCTTGGAATTCTGCTCTGACCTGGCCAAAAAACAGAGGCATAGAGTTAAGACTACTTGCTCACTTGTTGGTCATTAATACTCACAATCAATAACTTCTGAGGTTGGTCATCTTTGGTTGTGTGGTGGTGCTAGTTGTTTATGGTGTGTGCATTCTTTCTCTGTTTATGCCATCTGGTTGATAGTCAGTTAACCTTGGCTGCTAAGGGCTTAAATTCCCTTGCACAGTGCTGTCTCCTTGCATTTGTGCAATTTGTTCACCTGTCAAAATATAGGGTATTGTTGAATGTGTCACCCAGCTGCATTCACATGAGCTCTTTTATTATTACCGTGTACTCTTTGTGGAACCCCATAAAGATGATGAAATGTTGTTTCAAATAATGCTGAGAAAATATCTACCTTGTAAGTTAACTGGAATAATTGGTGACTGGAAACCATTTAATTTAATTTACATAACCTGTGTTTTTTAGGGTTTACCTAGCAATTCCTAACCAAAGATTTTTTCAGGTGGGCCAAGTTTCTGGATGTTTCTCCAAGGCATTCCAGCGTGTACCAAAGAGTCTTATGAATTCAGTGACAAGTCTTTCCAGTCCAGCACAGTCAGATGAAGTGTTCATTTTTCAAGTTACAATGGCAATCAAAGAAGATGATGGTCATGTAAGTGTCAGTTAATGAGTTCTTTGATGTGACATTTTATGTCTACTTATGGGTGCCTCTTTTTGAACCACTGTCTGTGGTGTGTAAGTGATGTCATTTACTTCAAATTATTCAGGTTCTTTTATCAATAATCTTTTGACTGATTTGATGTGGGCCACCACAAATTCCTCTCCTATGCCAGCCTCTTCATCTCAAAATAGCACCTGCACCCACTGTCCTCAAATTATTTGCAGGATATTACAGTTTTTATCCTTTATGACCCCCTTTAGTACAATGGAAGATGTTCCTTGATATCTTAACACATGTCTGATCAACCTGTCCCTTGTTCTTGTCAATGTTTTCAGCTTGTTCCTCTCATTACTGATTCTGCACAGACCTCCTCATTTCTTATCTTATCAGTCCACTGTATTCTCAATATTCTTCTGGAGCACCACATGTAAAACACACTGATTCTCTTCTTTTACATTTTTCCCACAATCTGTGATTCACTTCTGTAGATGTCTGTGCTCCAGATGTACGTTCTTAGAATTTCTTCCCCAAATTAAGTCCTATGTTGTATACTAGTAGATTTTCTTTTTTTATGAATGTCCTCTTTGCCTGTGCTAGTCTGTTACATCCGTCATGCATAATCTTGCTTCCAAGATAGCAAAATTCCTTCACTTCACCTCCTTCATGGTACCCAATTTTGATGTTAAGTTTATTGCTAATCTCATTTCTGCTACTCCTCATTACTTTTGTCTTTCTTTGGTTTACTCTTGATCTATAATGTGTACTCAGTAGACTTTTCATTCTATTCAACAGTTCCTTGTTGATAACCTAGCTTGAATTTTAATCCCACTCCTGGACCTTTTTTATTGACACCATTACTTCTCTGATGTATGGCTTGAACAGTAGGGATGATAGACTGCATCCTTGTCTTACATTATTTTTAATCTGAGCACTTCGTTCTTGGTCTTCCAACCTTATATTTCCCTCATGGTTCTTGCACATATTATATATTACACATCTTTCCCTACAGCTCACATCCATTTTCCTGAGAATTTAGAACATCTTGCACCATTTTCAGGAATTCTGAAGGAATGTTATGTATGCCCTCAGCTGTATTTGATCGACCATGCCATGTGGCACAGTGGTTAGCACAATGGACTCACATTCAGGAGGACGATGGTTCAAATCCCAGTTTGTTCATCCAGACGTAGATTTTCCATTGTTTCCCCAAATCACTCCAGGCAAAGGCTAAGATAGTTCCTTTGAAAAAGACGTGGCTGATTTCCTTCCCCCTCTTTTCATAATCTGAGCTTGTTCTGTCTCTGTAATAACTGCACGGTTGATGGGATGTTTAAGTTTCATCTACCTTCCATATTTGATCACAAGTGTTCCAGAGCTATGTGAAACTCTGATTCTAGTACTGGCTCCCACCTCCCGCTGCCCCCCTCCTCCCGCTGCCTCCCTACTCCCGCTGCCCCCCTACTCCCGATGCCCCCTCCCCCCGCTGGCCCCCTCCTCCCGCTGCCCCCATCCTCCCGCTGCCCCCATCCTCCCGCTGCCCCCATCCTCCCGCTGCCCCCATCCTCCCGCTGCCCCCATCCTCCCGCTGCCCCCATCCTCCCGCTGCCCCCATCCTCCCGCTGCCCCCATCCTCCCGCTGCCCCCATCCTCCCGCTGCCCCCATCCTCCCGCTGCCCCCATCCTCCCGCTGCCCCCATCCTCCCGCTGCCCCCATCCTCCCGCTGCCCCCATCCTCCCGCTGCCCCCATCCTCCCGCTGCCCCCATCCTCCCGCTGCCCCCATCCTCCCGCTGCCCCCATCCTCCCGCTGCCCCCATCCTCCCGCTGCCCCCATCCTCCCGCTGCCCCCATCCTCCCGCTGCCCCCCTCCTCCCGCTGCCCCCCTCCTCCCGCTGCCCCCCTCCTCCCGCAGCCCCCCTCCTCCCGCAGCCCCCCTCCTCCCGCTGCCCCCCTCCTCCCGCTGCCCCCCTCCTCCCGCTGCCCCCCTCCTCCCGCTGCCCCCCTCCTCCCGCTGCCGCCCTCCTCCCGCTGCCGCCCTCCTCCCGCTGCCGCCCTCCTCCCGCTGCCCCCCTCCTCCCGCTGCCCCCCTCCTCCCGCTGCCCCCCTCCTCCCGCTGCCCCCTCCTCCCACTGCCCCCTCCTCCCGCTGGTCCCCCTCCTCCCGCTGGTCCCCCTCCTCCCGCTGGTCCCCCTCCTCCCGCTGGTCCCCCTCCTCCCGCTGGCCCCCCTCCTCCCGCTGGCCCCCCTCCTCCCGCTGGCCCCCCTCCTCCCGCTGGCCCCCTCCTCCCGCTGGCCCCCCTCCTCCCGCTGGCCCCCCTCCTCCCGCTGGCCCCCCTCCTCCCGCTGGCCCCCCTCCTCCCGCTGGCCCCCTCCTCCCGCTGGCCCCCCTCCTCCCGCTGGCCCCCTCCTCCCGCTGGCCCCCTCCTCCCGCTGCCCCCCCTCCTCCCGCTGCCCCCCTCCTCCCGCTGCCCCCTCCTCCTCCCGCTGCCCCCCTCCTCCTCCCGCTGCCCCCCTCCTCCTCCCGCTGCCCCCCTCCTCCTCCCGCTGCCCCCCTCCTCCTCCCGCTGCCCCCCTCCTCCTCCCGCTGCCCCCTCCTCCTCCCGCTGCCCCCTCCTCCTCCCGCTGCCCCCTCCTCCTCCCGCTGCCCCCTCCTCCTCCCGCTGCCCCCCTCCTCCTCCCGCTGCCCCCCTCCTCCTCCCGCTGCCCCCCTCCTCCTCCCGCTGCCACCCTCCTCCTCCCGCTGCCACCCTCCTCCTCCCGCTGCCACCCTCCTCCTCCCGCTGCCCCCCTCCTCCTCCCGCTGCCACCCTCCTCCTCCCGCTGCCCCCCTCCTCCTCCCGCTGCCCCCCTCGCCCTCCCGCTGCCCCCCTCCTCCTCCCGCTGCCCCCCTCCTCCTCCCGCTGCCCCCCTCCTCCTCCCGCTGCCCCCCTCCTCCTCCCGCTGCCCCCTCCTCCTCCCGCTGCCCCCTCCTCCTCCCGCTGCCCCCTCCTCCTCCCGCTGCCCCCTCCTCCTCCCGCTGCCCCCTCCTCCTCCCGCTGCCCCCTCCTCCTCCCGCTGCCCCCTCCTCCTCCCGCTGCCCCCTCCTCCTCCCGCTGCCCCCTCCTCCCCCCGCTGCCACCCCTCCTCCCGCTGCCCCCTCCTCCTCCCGCTGCCCCCTCCTCCCCCCGCTGCCACCCCTCCTCCCGCTGCCCCCTCCTCCCGCTGCCCCCTCCTCCCGCTGCCCCCTCCTCCCGCTGCCCCCTCCTCCCGCTGCCCCCTCCTCCCGCTGCCCCCCTCCACCTGCTGCCCCCTCCACCCGCTGCCCCCTCCACCCGCTGCCCCCTCCTCCCGCTGCCCCCCTCCTCCCGCTGCCCCGCTCCTCCCGCTGCCCCGCTCCTCCCGCTGCCCCGCTCCTCCCGCTGCCCCGCTCCTCCCGCTGCCCCGCTCCTCCCGCTGCCTCGCTCCTCCCGTTGCCCCCCTCCTCCCGCTGCCCCCTCCTCCCGCTGCCTCGCTCCTCCCGTTGCCCCCCTCCTCCCGCTGCCCCCTCCTCCCGCTGCCCCCCTCCTCCCGCAGCCCCCCTCCTCCCGCAGCTCCCCTCCTCCCGCTGCCCCCCTCCTCCCGCTGCCCCCCTCCTCCCGCTGCGCCCCCTCCTCCCGCTGCGCCCCCACCTCCCTCTGCCCCCCTCCTACCGCTGACCCCCCTCCTCCCGCTGACCCCCCTCCTCCCGCTGACCCCCCTCCTCCCGCTGACCCCCCTCCTCCCGCTGACCCCCCTCCTCCCGCTGACCCACCTCCTCCCGCTGACCCACCTCCTCCCGCTGACCCCCCTCCTCCCGCTGACCCCCCTCCTCCCGCTGTCCCCCCCACCTCGCGCTGTCCCCCCCACCTCGCGCTGTCCCCCCCACCTCGCGCTGTCCCCCCCCACCTCGCGCTGTCCCCCCCCACCTCGCGCTGTCCCCCCCCACCTCGCGCTATCCCCCCCCACCTCGCGCTGTCCCCACCCACGTCGCGCGGTCCCCCCCCCCCCCCCGCACGTCGCGATGTCCCCCCACGTCGCGTAGTCCCCCCCCCACCACGTAGCGCTGTCACCCCCCCACGTCGCGCAGTCCCCCCCACCACCTCGCGCAGTACCCCCACCACCACCTCGCGCAGTACCCCCACCACCTCACGCTGTCGCTCCCCCACCTCGCCCTGTCGCCCCCCACCTCGAACTGTCCCGCCCCAACCTGGAGCTGTCTCCCCCCGCAACCTCGAGTGGCCCCCCCCACATCGAGATGCCCCCCCACCTCGCGCTGTTCCCCCACCTCGCGCTGTTCCACCCCTCACCTCACACTGCCCCCCCACATCGCGCTGTACCCCCACCACCACATCGCGCTGTGCCCGCCCCCCCCCACATCTCGCTGTGCCCGCCCCCCCCCCACATCTCGCTGTGCACGCCCCCCCCCCCCCCCACATCTCGCTGTGCCCGCCCCCCCCCCCCACATCTCGCTGTGCCCGCCCCCCCCACATCTCGCTGTGCCCGCCCCACCCCCACATCTCGCTGTGCCCCCCCCCCCCACATCGCGCCTCGCCCGCCCGCCCCCCACATCGTGCTGTCCCCCCCCCACATCGCGCAGTCCACCCCCCCCCCAAAACGCGCTGTCCACACCACCCCCCACCTCGCGCTTCCCCCTCCGCCCACCTCGCTCTTCCCCCTCCCCCCACCTCGCGCTTCCCCCTCCCCCCTCCCCCACCTCGCGCTTCCCCCCACACCCACCTCGCGCTTCCCCCCACACCCACCTCGCGCTTCCCCCCACACCCACCTCGCGCTTCCCCCCACACCCATCTCGCGCTTCCCCCCACACCCACCTCGCGCTTCGCCCTCCCCCCACCCACCTCACGCTTCGCCCTCCCCCCACCCACCTCACGCTTCGCCCTCCCCCCACCCACCTCACGCTTCGCCCTCCCCCCACCCACCTCACGCTTCGCCCTCCCCCCACCCACCTCACGCTTCGCCCTCCCCCCACCCACCTCACGCTTCGCCCTCCCCCCACCTCACGCTTCGCCCTCCCCCCACCTCGCTCTGTCCCACCCCAACTCGTGCTGTCCCCCCCACCTCGCGCTGTCCCCCCACCTCGCGCTGTCCCCCCCACCTCGCGCTGCCCCCCCCACCTCGCGCTGCCCCCCCCACCTCGCGCTGCCCCCCCCCCACCTCGCGCTGCCCCCCCCACCTCGCGCTGCCCCCCCACCTCGCGCTGTCCTCCCCCACCTCGCGCTGTCCTCCCCCACCTCGCACTGTCCCCCCCCCACCTCGCGCTGTCCTCCCCACATCGCGATTCCCCCCCCCCACATCTCACTGTTCCCTCCCCCCGCACATCGCGCTGTTCACCCCCCCCCTCCCCGCACATCGCGCTGTCCCCCCCCAAATCGTGCTGTCCCCAACCATCTCAAGCTGTCCGCTCCCCCCCCGCGCTTTTCATCTCCCGCGCTGTTCCACCCACCACCCGCGCTGTACCCCCCCCCCCGCGCTGTTCCTCCCACCACCCGCGCTATACCGCCCCCCCGCGCTGTCCCCCCACCTTGCGCTGTCCCCCCACTCCCCCCACATCTCGCTGCACCCCCCTCCCCCCACCACCCCCACCTTGCGCTGTCCTCCCCTCCTCCCCCCACCCACCTTGCGCTGCCCCCCACTCCCCCCACATCTCGCTGCACCCCCCTCCCCCCACCACCCCCACCTTGCGCTGTCCTCCCCTCCTCCCCCACCCACCTTGCGCTGCCCGCCCACCTCACGATGCTCCCCCACCCCACGCTTCCCCCCCACCCACCTTGCGCTGCCCGCCCACCTCACGATGCTCCCCCACCCCACGCTTCCCCCCCACCCACCTTGCGCTGCCCGCCCACCTCACGATGCTCCCCCACCCCACGCTTCCCCCCCACCCCACGCTTCCCCCACCCACTTCGCACTGCCCCCACCCACTTCGCACTGCCCCCCACCCACTTCGCGCTGACCCCCGCCCCCCACCCACCTCGCGATGCTCCCCCACCCCACGCTTCCCCCCACCCCACGCTTCCCCCCACCCCACGCTTCCCCCCCACCCCACGCTTCCCCCCCACCCCACGCTTCCCCCCCACCCCACGCTTCCCCCCCACCCCACGCTTCCCCCCCACCCCACGCTTCCCCCCACCCCACGCTTCCCCCCACCCCACGCTTCCCCCCACCCCACGCTTCCCCCCACTCCACACTTCCCCCCCACCCCCCACCCCGCACTTCCCCCCACCCATTTAGCACTGCCCCCGCCACCCACCTCGCGCTGCCCCACCCACCCACCTCGCGCTGCCACCCCCACCCACCTCGCGCTGCCCCCCACCTCCTGCTGGCCACCCCCCCTCCCACTGCCCCCCTACCTCCTGCTGGACTCCCGCCCACTTCCCTCTGCTCCTCCACCCCCCTCCCCTCCTCACACTGGCCACCCACCTCCCCTCCTCACACTGGCCACCCACCTCCTTGCCACCTGCCGCCCCCCCCCTCTACCGCCCGACACCTCCCCTGACTGCTCTGGCCTGCTGCACCGCCCCCTGTCTTGGCCCACCTCCAGCCTAGCCACCCTGCGCCATTGGTCCTCCCCCGCCATGGCCGCCTCCGCGCCGTCACCCACTCCACACCGTTGCACCCCCTGCGCTCAGGGAACCCCTGCACCTTTTTCCCACCTCCTACCTGTCCCCCCTCCACTGCGCCCCCCTCCCTGGACACCCTGCACCCTAGGCTCCCTCTCCTTCCTGTGCCTCCCTCTACCCTGGGCACCTCCTTCCTCTCACCCGCCCCCCCCCCCCTCCGCCATGACCCCTTATCCTTTCTGGGACTCTCTCTCAATCTACTGCACCCTGCACCTCCTTCTCTTTCTCCTGGACTGCTGCTCATCCCTTGATCCAATCCCCAGTTGTTAGTACGGCCCTCCTACCCTGGACCTCTCCTCCCTGCCCCGGTGCCACCCCTCCCTGCCCCAGTGCTACCCCTCCCCGCCGCAATGCCACCCCTCCCTGCCCCAATGCCACCCCTCACCTCCACAGTGCCACCCCTCCCTGCCCCAATGCCACCCCTCACCTCCACAGTGCCACTCCTCCCCACCCTGGTGCCGCCCCTCCATTGCAAAGTGCCGCCCCACCTCACTCCACCTTGGTGCTGACCCCCCCCTCTCTACGGTGTCTCCCCTACCCACTCCAGTACTGGCTGCCCCATTCCACAGCATCACTCATACCCTAATGAGCCCTTGGCCTACTGCCACCCTATTATGTCCTCTTGACTTGGTACCAACACCATCCACCACCCCCTCCCTCAAATTCCTTTCCCACTCTGCCACCTTCTACCTCCTAGCTCTGCCGTCTGCTCCGCACCCTTGTCCTGCTGTCTGCTCTGCCCTCTTGCATTACCCCCCCCTCTGACCTCTTGCCCTGCTGCCTGCTCTGCCCCCAGTCCCTTCGCCATGCCATGCTCCTTGCTGCTCTCTCAGCTGTGCCTACAGCCCGTACCAACCCCTGACTCACCCGATCCGTTTTTCCACCCTCACCTCTCACTCTGCCCCCAACCCGGTTCCTCTGTCAGATTTAAAGCTATCAGTCACTGAATTTTGATTTGTAGTGCTACGTGTCTTGTTGCCTATGTTATAAGTAATGGAAATCTTAAACTATGTTGAATAACAGAGCATAGTTAAAATTTCCACTTGACATTCAGACAAGTTCTCCTTAAAAGTTTTCTGTATAAATATATTGTGATAGCTTTAAGTGAACAAACTGTTAATGCACGAATCGACTTTAATATCTAACTGCTTGCAGTACATAATTGAAAAATAATTTTCAGTTACTAGATAATGATTACGTAATGATACTGAAGTGTATGTTAAATATTTGCTGAAATGCAATATGAACTTTCAGGGAAATTTCTCACCTGTTGCAAGAGATAGAAGTCATTTCAAACTACGAGTTAATATGGAGAAGAAAATATGTCTTACTGTACAGCAAGCATCAGAACATGGAAAGGAACTGGAAGTAGAACGCTGCTTTGGTGTTCTTATCAGCCCAGGCCGTTACCGCAAGCACTCTGATCTGCAACTTCTGGAAATGGTGAGTGCGCACACACACACACACACACACACACACACACACACACACACACACACACACACACAGGTTTTTGTTGAAAGGTATTGGATAAATTGTAACAAAGAGTTCACTTTTGAAAATGTCAGTTCTTGACAACACATATTTCGATCAACCATCACTGATTGCAGTAAACTGAGTATGCTAGTTATAGCTGTCAGTTACAAAGAATAAGCAAAAATAGGAACTAGAGATATTAAAGATTTTAGACCATGAATAAATTTGAAAGTGACATTGCATTTAGTGAGAAGTTACGGAAATGAAGTACACTTCAGGATTTCAACAGCGCGTTTGTCACAAAGCATCGTAAAATTTTACAATTAGTGATATGGAGAGGCCTAATTACAAGGAGTTGGTGAAGTGAAAATGAAGAAAGTTTATTGACAAGAAAAAACTTGAAAACTCTTTGAAGGGTTTTTAAGTTCTGAAGCCTTTCATTGAAAAGAGAGAGAATTTTGAGATCAAACAATGGTAAGTGTATAAACCAAAGGCTTGAAAGAAAAGCAGGAAAATAGGAATGCTAAATAGAAGACTGATTAAAATTGAACTGCCAGTGACAAAGGGGTCAGAGTGCAAAAGGTAAGTAAAATAATGTAATATGTTAGAGCACATAGAAGATAATAATATTAAAATGGTTAAAAAATGTATACACAGATAAACACTAAGATGAGGGACAAGAGATGTTAATTTGGACCAATTTTGTGTCAACATATTCATAATTTTCCCACAATTTACACTGTATGAAAAAATGCTCATGGAGAAAAAAGTGGCGTAAAATGACGCTGGCATGATATTGGCAGACAAGTAGTGTTTACAAACATTACGTGGTTAAATTTCTTGACAACAGGGTGCTCATCTCTTGCTGCTGCCGAGCTCTATTTGGTGCTCTACTGAGCATGTGCAGTTTCATGATTGTTGTGACACCTTTGTTGAACCATATTCAGCATGTTTTGTCGTTTGGTCACTTGTGCTAGTTAACATCTCCACTCACTTTGTGATGCTCAAATGTCTAAACCAAAAACACAGTGCTAATTACGTATTTTTTCATCCTGAGCAAAACATGTTTTGAGAATTTGTTCTTGTTGTCAAGTACAGTACTTGCTTACATGTTACACAAACAATCAATGTGAGTGATTTGTGTGTGTGTGTGTGTGTGTGTGTGTGTGTGTGTGTGTGTGTGTGTGTGTGTGTGTGTGTGTGTGGTCTTTTCTATACAACTGGTAACTAGTGCAGTGTTTCACTATTTAAATAATGAATGACAGCTGCAGGCTTTCCAAAAAGTTGATTGTCATATGAAATTGAGTCAAACATTTCTGCTTCCCAGACAGTTATTGTTTCCAGTTACATCAGCAGTAATTAGATAATAAACAAGTCCCTGACAAGTATTTTGATGCCTATTATGTACATATATCATACATAAATTGTGAAAATGTAAGGCGGTATCCTATACATAACTTACAGCTTAAAACATCATTTCCCACATTTTACGTTGTCACAATTTTTATACCATTTTATTTAAGTCCCGTGAAAAGAGTGTAAGTGTTGGGTTCCACTGTAGTTCTTGTACATACATCGTTTTATAACAACTCATGCAAGACAGTTCTTACCATAATTTCTCAATAATGCATATTTTAATAAGAATGAAACAGTTCCTTGTTTATTCCCCATAGTCATCACAATAAAGGGAAGTGTCACTTGAATGATGAAAACAAACATTTTCCTTACACCAGACACACCTGATGAAAAATTTGTGCTTTCAGGCATGTCACAGTAATTACGAGTTTTATACAGACATAATTGTGGGAAATAAGAAATGGTCATGGCCATTGTTCTGCTTGTTGTACTTTGTACCAAGCATAGTGAAACAGATTCATAAAATGTGCCAGTGCAAACTGATAATGCACGAATGACTGAAATTTAAGAATTCTGTTGTCTTGATAAACATCAAATGACATAAGGCTATTGGAAATTATATTGTCCGACAGATTCCTTAAAAATACTTTCCACAGTCGAATAACTTTTTTAATTTTTGTTTCTAATATGTCTTGATATAAAGACAGGTATAAAACTGCAGCAATAGTAATCCACTCATACTTAACACTGTCATTCTTGTGTATGAATATGTCACAGTGATACTCGATTGCACAACAGACTCTGTCTTTTTTCACCTTGAAATGATAAAGTGTGATTTTTTTGCAGTTATATCATGAAACCTGACTGATTGGCATTACACACAGAAGATGTGGGGGTAACACCGAGCTTCAACTTTGTATCAGCTATGAATTAATGCCATCTCCTCTACACTTTTACTTGAAGTAAACTTCATTGTTTTGTGACTTCCTATGCTGTATGATTTCTTGACTCTGCTTAACCAGGTCAAAGAAGGCTTGAAGTCAGCACTGTTCAGCTCAGCTGCAATTTGGAGGGCCTAGTCTCGTAGATGTCTATCAGTAACAGTGCATTGCCTCTTGTGCACCTGTACATGGCTCATATCTCAAGAAAACACCTCTAAAGAACTGTTGTTCATGTTATTTATTCAGGTTTAGGGGTTTCTCTCAGTTATTAATTGGGGTAATGGGACTTTGTAGTCACTCTGTATGATAAATCTTTTTGATAATTTTTATTTCACAGTTTTATTTTAGTACGTATTTATTACTTCGTTTAAGTCTTTCTTCCATCTATACCAGGGCCGGCCAAACGCTGCACAGTGTGCAGACGTGCGGAAGTGCTGCACATGTGCGCACGTGTGCGACAGCGAGTGACAGCGACATCTGTTACTAGGCATGTGTCCTAAATGAACGGCAGTGGCTCCACTTCCCTGTGATACAAGCAAGAGCGCAACATATCCAGTCTCGTTTACCCCTGGTGACCGTAACCTTAACACAGAAGTACTGAGAAACGGCACGTACTGTGAAAAAGCAAAGGACGGGAGATCTATGTTCTCAGTTGTTTATAAATGACTGGGAACTGCAATTCTTTTTTGTAGCCGTTGATGAAAACTCAGAGTGTTTTCTGTGCCGCTGAATAATAGGCGGCCAGCGTCAGTTTTCAATTGAAAGACACTACAATACATATCACAAAGGCGAGTGTAGTGTACTCAACAGTGAAGAACGACAAGCGAAATTAAATGTCCTTAAGAAAATGGATGAGACACATCAACTCAATTTTACTGTACGTCAAAGTAACTGATACTTCTTGAACTCTTAGTTTCTTGTGTTACATTTATGTCTGTTTTACTGTACGCTGTGCAATGTACTGTTTTCAGTTTTCCAGAATGACAACCACACTAAATCTTCACACTGCGAGCAAGTTTTAAAATCGCATTAAGAATTGCACAATCTGGGAAACCCTTTTACGAAGGGGAGTTTGTGAAGGGGTGTCTGATTGAAGTTGCAGAACTTGTGTGTCCCACGAATGGTAGCAGGTTTCAAGAAATCAGTCTATCCAAACAAAAAGTGACAAGACGTATCAGTGCTATGGCCGACGATCTGCACAGGCAGCTAATAAATAAGGCTAAATACTTTGTAGCTTTCTCTGTTGCGCTCGATGAAGCCCAGGTTGTGATATACATACGAGGTGTCGATAACGCACTTTGTGTAACAGAGGAGCGACATCTGTGCGTAGAAACATGCACTACATGAATGCTGACGGCTGCGGCATGCACGCTGTGACCCGGAAGTTGCACATGTGCAAGAGCACCGCACGCGTGCAGAATTTCTGGCCGGCCCTGATCTATACAGTTCATGGTCATATTTTTTTATGGAGCAAAACTGGGTTTAATCATTGCATAACATTAAGGGTTAAACAAAGTGAATATTGATTCAGTTTTATATCCATTGTTAACACTTATGCCAGTGCAAAAGCAAATAGAAATTAGAATGAAATTCTTTTATTTCTGCCAATGATCACAAAACTTTTGGCCCTTAGTCTACTTGTTTTGGTCAGCAATGACCATCTTCAGGTCTGCAGCAAAATGTGGGAAACGAAATGCAACTAGTGAACACCTAACATCTTGTAACAATAAGATATGCCATAATGAAAAATTACTACTTTCATGCCGGACGGAGTGGCCGTGCGGTTCTAGGTGCTACAGTCTGGAGCCGAGCGACCACTACGGTCGCAGGTTCGAATCCTACCTCGGGCATGGATGTGTGTGATGTCCTTAGTTTAGTTAGGTTTGATTAGTTCTAAGTTCTAGGTGACTGATGACCTCAGAAGTTAAGTCGCATAGTACTCAGAGCCATTTTTTAAACTACTTTCATGGATGTGAAAACATGCATTTCTGAGGCATACCTGTTTTATAAAAAACCTAATTTAATAAAGCTGTATTGGCACCATCACAGAATATACACAAAATCAGCTTAGCATCGTCATACATATTTAAAATGTGGTATAAACTAGGCTACAGTTCTGGCAGAGTCACACTGTCTTCATTGTTACTGTTCATAACAAACTGCAGTACAATAGCCACAATGTATGTTTGTGCCTTAAGCTTGTTAGATGTTCCTACTGTAAGTCTATACATGTTCATCAATTATAAAATTGTACAGTATGCAGTAAATGAAGAGTACAATAGGTAAAGTCTGTAGTGGGCATGCCAAATATTTCATTGTAGCCTATTTTATTGTTCTAAGATGTAATCTGTTCACTATTTGTATTTCATTTCCCATGTTTTGCTGCAGATCTGAAGATTCTCATTGCTGACTGATACCAGTAGTCTAAGGACCAAAAGTTTTGTGATCATTGGCAGAAATAAAAGACATTCATTCTACACTTTGTGGATTACTGTTTAATCTGCGATCATGTTGCAACTTGTGCAACTGGTAATTATTGTGGTTATTGAATGTGTTGCCAGTGTGAATGAACAGTAACTGCAGACAAATTTTTCAGAGAAACTGTCACCAAACACTGAAATTCGGCTTACAAATTATGATCGTGCAGTATGTTATCTATTTACAGACGTGCCATCAACCGAGGATACGCGGTTACCATGTTGAGTATGCACAGTCTTCTATAGCTCGGGTAGGCATGTACAGTTCTCCAACCGCCTGGCGAGCTGTGAATTTGATAATTTTAAGCTCTTTTTTTATGGGGTCTTTCTTTCGGTGTATTCTTCCTGTATAAAAAATTTCAGGACATGTTTCGGCATGTCAGATTGAATGATTCTGTTGTTAGTTTTGGAAGAGAAAGGGCAAATTGGTTCACTGTTTGTAGTTACTGCTGTGTTATTTTAATAGCAGACTCTGAACCTGGCAAAGGAAACATATGCACGAGTACTTACCAGATCTGGCAAAATCTGTGTGAGGTGGCAGGGCAGTGTAACATTGTAGGCTTTTTCCAAATTGTATTTGACTCCACTGATAATCAGTGATCGATGTGAAGTACTTGTGAGTTGTGCCTGGACAGCTTAGGTAGTATCCAGTCCAGCAAACAGTTATAATCTGCCAGGTTTATATCTATTCAAATCTTGAGTTCATCTATTGTAAGGCCAATGCATAAGTAAAGGAGAACTGCATAACCATCTAATCATTTGCATGAAATGTGGTCCACATCTCTGTACTGAAGTAAACCAATAAAATCACCAAAATGATTAATATTGGAGTTATTTAACACTATTAATGAAATAACACAGTAATGAGATGGCCGCGAGAGAGGATGTTGTTCCAATATGAGAAATGATGTAAATTGGGCTCCTTACATATTCACTTCATGAAATGTTTTGTGGATGTAAGATTCCAAATCTGCAACTGATAATTCTAATTTATTTATCCTTTTGTTTCAGGAGGCTCATCCATGCTTAGATTCTGGTGATAAGCTTGGTTCATATCTTATATATGGTCACTGGGATCCTACAGAACCAGCTTTCGAGTCACTGAATAACCCAACACTTCAAGATTATTTGACAGTTGCTGTAGATCTTGTGATAAAAGGAATCCAAGAACCAGTGAGATTTATAATTGAGACACAAGTGCGAATATTTTCAAAAAATGAACGTTTTTGGTATCACAGTAGGAGGCCATTGACACAACAATTTAATCTTCATTTGAAAGAGGTACTGTTATTGTTTATTTTTATTTTGCCCATTAGTCCTGTTTCACTGTTACAATAGTTGACTTTGGTTTGGAAATAGTTTAATGTAATATTTCACTGAGTGTAGATAACATAGATGTTAAGGTCCAAGACTGTTGTGGTTGTAACAAATCATTACAGCTGAAAATGTAAGGTGTCTAGCATAACAGTAGTTCAGAATTGGGCAACATTTAAGAAGATGACTGTTGGTTAGTATCATTTCTACATCTACATCTACATCCATACTCCGCAAGCCACCTGACGGTGTGTGGCGGAGGGTACCTTGAGTACCTCTAGCGGTTTTCCCTTCTATTCCAGTCTCGTATTGTTAGTGGAAAGAAGGATTGTCGGTATGCTTCTGTGTGGGCTCTAATCTCTCTGATTTTATCCTCATGGTCTCTTCGCGAGATATACGTAGGAGGGAGCAATATACTGCTTGACTCTTTGGTGAAGGTATGTTCTCGAAACTTTAACAAAAGCCCGTACCGAGCTACTGAGTGTCTCTCCTGCAGAGTCTTCCACTGGAGTTTATCTATCATCTCCATAATGCTTTTGCGATTACTAAATGATCCTGTAATGAAGCGCGATGCTCTTTGTTGGATCTTCTCTATCTCTTCTATCAACCCTATCTGGTACAGATCCCACACTGCCGAGCAGTATTCAAGCAGTGGGCGAACATATGTACTGTAACCTACTTCCTTTGTTTTTGGATTGCATTTCCTTAGGATTCTTCCAATGAATCTCAGTCTGGCATCTGCTTTACCAACGATCAACTTTATATGATCATTCCATTTTAAATCACCCCTAATGCGTACTCCCAGATAATTTATGGAATTAACTGCTTCCAGTTGCTGACCTGCTATTTAGTAGCTAAATGATAAGGGATCTATCTTTCTATGTATTCGCAGCACATTACACTTGTCTACATTGAGATTTCTGTGTGGAATGCACACAAATGTTTTTTCAATTTCATCTTGTTAATAAATAATACAGATACATATACATTTTTTTTAAAAATTGATGAATAACTCAACTATTACCAAACAGAAAAGCCTTTGAAATTTTACAACTTCAACACTTTCCTTACTGGACATTGGTTTTATGTGGTATTTCCTTGATCTGGCCTCCATACTTTCCTTTGAGCGTGAACGGACAGAATTTGAAAATAATATATAAATGCTTTACAGGAGAAATGATCTCATAACAATTAGAATAATTATGATCATTTTCCAGCACCAGTTCCCTAGGTGACATTCACAGGTGCTTGTCATTCTTCCCTGCCCTATTACTGGCTACTAATGTTGGAGATGGTTTGTAGTAAATTCTTGAAGTGGATTGTTGTGTATTCTACCAGAAGTATTAACAGTGTAGGAAAAGATAAATAGCTGCTTACCATAAAGATAACACCCTAAGTTGCAGACAGGTATAATTGAAAGATGCTTAGACATAAGCTGTTGACCTCAGTCTTCATTGGAAAAAGAGAAACAACACCATTCATTCACACAAGCAAGCAAGCACACCTCATGCACTCATGAGCGCCCTCTCCAGCAACTTAGTGTGTTATCTTTATATTAAGCAGCTCTCTGTCTTTTCCTACATTGTTGATATTCCTACCTGAGTTTCTGTTGTTTGATTCTATCAGAAGTACTGTTACTAGTATTTGTGCCAATCTAATTTTTTTGAACATTTGTAGCCCCATGTGGATTAGTGCCATCTTAGAAAAGGCAGCTAAATATTTTCTCTTGTGGCTTCATTGGAGAGTTAATAGCAAGTTAACATTATTATAGTGAAAAATAATTTCTGTGGGGATTGTCTCTGGAGTTACTAAACCATGGATTCCAGGCACTTAATTTTATTTAACATTTTTTAGGTGATAAATGTATTTTAATTTTGTGTTAGGAACAACACTGAACTGCTAGATTCATATTTTAAGAAGTTCAGTGTGAAGTCTTTTGAGTTACCACAATTCACATTTTGTTAAATTTAAGAAATACATGTAGTAATGAAGCCTAATGAAGGCACTGATAGTATATTTCGCCTGACATTAATCTCTCTAGTCATATAACATGTAGTGCAACTCATCAGAACACTTTTAAAGTTCATCCAGCATGATTGTGAATGTTGATTTAGGCCATTATGATGAATTTCTACAGTAGGCCACAAACAGCCCAGGCATGTCAGTGCATCTGTTTATTTGTTGATCAGATTGGTAATATTTGGACCTGAGGTCAGGCAGCTGTGATAGTGTAGCACCTGAACTTGTTGGTTGGTAAAAGCTCCACCAACTGTAGATATGCTCAAATACATGCACAAGCTCTCTCTCTCTCTCTCTCTCTCTCTCTCTCTCTCTCTCTCTCTTTCTTTCTTTTTTTGTGGGGGGTGGGGGAATCTTATTGGGTCTCCTGCTTTGTGGTGGTATGCCAACTGGCAGCTCTTCCACCTTAATGTTGAGCTTTCTCCTTTCTTGGGTGGTAGCAGTTACACTGCTTTGTGTTCCTGAGATTTTCGAATTTCTGCTTTGGTTACTGATGTTCCCAGTTCTGAAGTGATTAACATGGATATTACTTTGTTGTATGAATTATGTTATTATTGTGGTCTTCAGTCCAAAGACATGTTTGATACAGTTCTTGATGCTACTCTATCTTGGGCAAGCCTCTTCATCTCCTGATAACTACTGCAACTTATATCCTTCTGAATCTGCTTACTGTATTCATCCCTTGGTCTCCCTCTACAATTTTTACCCCACACACTTCCCGCCAATACTAAATTGGTGATTCTTTGATGTCTTGGAATGTGCCCTATCAGCCAACCCCTTCTTCTCATCAGGTTGTGTCAGAAATTTCTTTTCTTCTCAACCCTATTTAGTATCTCCTCAGTAATTTGATTGACCCACCTAATCTTCAGTAATCTTCTGTACCACCTCATTTCAAAAGCTTCTATTCCCATCTTGTCTAAACTGTCGGTCATCCATGTTTCACTTCTGTACATGGCTACACTCCGTACAAATACTCTCAGAAATGACTTCCTAACACTTAAATCTATATTCGATGTTAACAAATTTCTCTTTATTAGAAACGCTTTTCTTGCCATTGCCAGTCTATGTTTTATATCCCCTCTGCTTCATCCATCATAATTTATTTTGCTGGAAAATAGCAAACCTCATCTACTACTATAAGTGTCTTGTTTCCTAATCTAATTCACTCACCATTACCTCATTGTATTCGATTCCATTCCATTACTCTTGTTTTGCTTTTGTTGATGTTCATCTTACATCCTCATATCAAGATACTATCCATTACATTCAACTGCTGTTCCAGGTCCTTTGCTATCTCTGATTGTTTATAATGTCATTGGCAAACCTTCAAGTTTGTATTTCTTCTCACTGAACTTTAACTCTACCTTGAAATTTTTCTTTGGTGTCCTTTACTGCCTGCTCAGTATACAGATTGAATTACATTTTGGATAGGCTACAACCGTGTCTCAGTCCCATCCCAATTACAGCTTTCATTTACTTTCCTCTGACTCTTATAATTGCTATCTGTTTCCTGTACAAGTTGTGAATAATCTTTCTCTTCCTGCATTTTATTCCTGCTACCTTCATAATTTCAAAGAACGTACTCCAGTCGACATTATCAAAAGTTTCTCTAAGTCTACAAATGCTATAAACATAGGTTTACTTTTCCTTAATGTATCTTCTAAGAGAAGAAACCACACAACAATTGCTTAATCCACAATGTTTTATTGTGTGCATGACCATTCCCCCCTGTGAGTTCGGGGGTTAGAATAGGCCCGAGATTTTCCTGCCTGTCGTAAGAGGCGATAGAAAGGAGTGTCCCACTTTTCGGCCTAATACATTATGATTCCATTTTAGGGTGTGGCCTCCACACAGTCCAAATTTTCAGAAGTGTGGGCCATTTGGGGAAGGACACCTTACGTGGTGCATCTTACATCCTTTGTGCATTTACATCTTCTGTACCAATTATTGTCACGGTGCTGCAACTCCACCAATATTCGAGCTGTTTTTGTGAGGACATCTTATGTGGTGCATAATCTCCATCCATTGTCCGCTGTCCTCTTTTGCTGCATGACAATACTGGATTTCTATGCACCCACTATCCAGCATGGTCACCAGTCCATCGTGCAGGGATTGTCATGTACCCTCTTGGTCGTAGCCCCTAACTACCCAGGGATCGCACTACTGATGCCTGAGCTGCAGCATCCACACATATTCCAAGGAGTGGACACCCATTATAGCGGGGCATCTGGACTCCCAGCAATGGCCATTGCGCCAGGTGTCCTTTGCTGTTGCTGGGTGTGATACCGTGATAAAGAGTGTGTGGCATCAGGGCAGATGACCCACAATGAAGTGGACCAAGTCATCTTTTCCTGCAGACTGAATGGCCTCAGCAGTCTCTAAGAAAGGGAAGGTTGAATTCAGTGGCATGAAATATGACCCTAAATCATTCCCCTCCCTAGCTACGCCATGGGAGGAACATAGTGCTATGGAAAGAAGAGAGCTATATTCGCATCATTATTTAGTGTGTAGCAGAACCGATGAGGACTCCTTTCTGGATACATAGCCTCTGTTTTTTTGTTGAACACATGGAGGATAAGTTTGGGAAGTGACAGCGCTGCCCAAATTGTGCAATGGGTCAGTCCTGATTCAAATGGCATCCCTAGCCCAGTCCCAGACGTTACTCACCTGTGACAAGTTGAGTGATATTCCTGTTTCGGTCACTCCTCATAAAACCATCAACATGGTTCGGGGAATTACTTTTCATTGTGACGTTCTGTTGCAGTCCGATGACGAGCTCTGCACCAGTTTGAACAACGGGGTGTTCACTTTGTCCAGCATGCCTACAAGGGCCCTAAGGATAATAGGGTTGTCACTGGTGCCCTCATCTTGGCCTTTGAGTGTGATTCGTTACCTGAAAAGGTCATGGTGATGGTATACAACTGTGATGTCAAACCATACGGCCCTCACCCTATGCAGTGCATTAAGTACTGTGTCTTCCCAGTGCAATTCCAGCACCACATGTCAAAACTGTGGACGTCCAATTCATCTGAATACTCCATGTGCTCCTCCTCTCACCTGTGTCAGCTGTGGAGAACACCACTCGCCATGCTCGGCAGACTGCATGGTACTCCAAAAGGAGCAAAAAATTATAGTTTACAAGATCCTGGACAAGCTGTCTTACCATGAGGTTAAACTGAAATATGAAAGGGTGAATCCTGTTCGAATGTTGTTGTCTTGTGCTGTCCCTATGATGATGTCACCCTCATTGATGATGCCCTTACGCTCCTCGTCTAAGCTTTCTCCCATAGACCTTCAGGGACGCCCATCTTAGTCCCCTTTCTTGGGAGCTGGGGCCACTTCTTCTTCTCTTTGCTCCCAAAGCTTCTACTCTTGGAGCACCGCCACCCCCAAATGCCACGTAAATTGGTTCCGCCCCCTCAGCTGAAGAAGCAGCAGCCTCCTCTGGCTCCTCTTGCATGGAAAGGATCCATTGGGCTCTACCTTGCACAGTCTCCCCCTGTGGTAAAGTGGACACCAGTCAGTGGCTGAGGGAGCCACTAGCTGCTGGTCGAAGAGCTTCACGGTCTTCCTCTATTTAACAGTTCCACGTCCACGGAAGAAGTGGAGATTCTGTCATCCCCTGAGGACCTAGAGCTCACCGACGCCTCAGAAGCAATGGTACTGGATGCGAGCACTCAGCTGGTGGTGACAGGTGACCCTGAGGCGTAATCTGCCTCTGTGGTCCCTTCATGCCTTCCCAGACAGCAAAAAGTGCCATCATTTAGTGGAATTGTGGTGGCTTTTTCTCCCACCTGGCTAAGTTATGACAGCTCTTAAGCGTTACACCTACTTTTTTCAACTGCACTTCAGGAAACCTGGTTTCCCACAATGCAGACCCCCATCCTTCATGGCAACTCAACCTTTGCTTCCTCAGTACAGGTGCCCACAGTGTGGCACATAGCACGTACTCAGCCATTGAGCTCTCGGTTTGCAGTCCTGGCCCTCTCCCATCCATCCATCAGAGAGATCATGAAGAATTTTGTGGTAGTGATCACTTTCCACTCCTTCTGTCCCTCCCTCAGCATCACTCACCTAGACGCTTGCTCAGATGGGCTCTTACCAAGGCTGGCTGGGATGCTTTCACCTCCGCTACCACTGTTGAATCTCTGTTGCATGGCGACATCAATGATGGGATCAACACCATCACTACTACTGTTGTTGCTGTAGCTGAATCGGCAATCCCTTGTTCCTCAGGTTGCCCTTGGTGGAAGTCAGTGCCTTGGTGGTAGCTGGAAATCACTGCAGCCATTAGACCATAGGTGGGCTCTCCAATGTCATAAGAGCCACTTGTCCCTGGAGCACTTCATTGCCTTCAAATGGCTCCATGTCCAGACCCCTCAGCTCATCAAATGATATAAGCAGGAGCGTTTGGAATGATACATCTATGCCATTAGAACATGAACCTCTCCTTCCCACTTTTGGACCAAACTCAGATGCCTTTACAGATATCAGACACATGCAGGTATACCTGGAATTTCCACACATGGAGTTGTAGATGCTGATCCAGACGTAAAGAGAGAGTGTCTTGCCAAACATTATGCTCGCACCTCTGCGTCTGAGAATTACTGCCTGCCTTTCACCTCCTAAAACAGCAGGTGGAACAACAACACCTATGTTTTGCTCTGCGCCACTCTGAGCCATATAATGATTCTTTCAGTGAGTGGGAATTTCTCTGTGTCCTTGCCAGTTGTCGTGACAGATCCCTTAGACCAGACCACATCCATTCCCAAATGATTAAACATCTGTCAGCGGACTACTGGCACCACCTCCTTGCTGTCTTCAACCATATCTGGAGCAACGGTGAATTCCCGTCACAGTGGTGAGAAAGTATCATCGTTCCAGTGCTAAAGCCTAGTAAGAATCCACTAGACATAGATAGCTATCGTCCTATCGGCTACACTAACATTCTGCGCAAGCTCTTCGCACGGATGGTGAGGCAGTGGTTGTGTTGACTCTTTGAGTCTCTGGGCTTCTGGCTCCGTCCCAGGGCAATATTCGCCAAGATCACTCTACCATTGACAACTTGGTCTACTCGGTGTCTGCCATCCAAACGGCCTTTTCTTGGCATCAACACCTTATTGCCATCTTTTTTGACCTGACGAAAGCCTATGACACCACTTGGCAGCACCACATCCTCACTACTCTGCACGAGTGGGGTCTCTGGAGCCTGCTCCTGATTTCTTTTTGGAACTTTTTATCACTCCACATTTCCAGGGTTCACGTTGGTGCTTCACAGAGTTTGCCCCACATCCAAGAGAATGGGGTTCGAGGGGGCTCTGTACTGAGCATCCAACTTTTTTAAATTGCCATTAATGGTCTTGCAGCAGCAGTGGGGTCCTCAGGATCCCCTTTCTTATATGTTGACGATTTTTGTATTTCCTTCCGCTCCTCTTCTACTGACATGCCATGAAGCGTAGTACGTCACCTCTTGCTGGTGGTCCGCCGCCAGCAGCCTCTAAGCGGCAAAGTCTAACTTCAGTGCTAAGAAATATGACCCCAAATCGTTCCCCTGCCTGGCCCCACCATGGGAGGAACACCAGGCCAAGGATGGCAGTGAAGCTTATTTGCCCCAGTACCTCGTAAGTACGAGAGTTGATGGGGTATCTTTCATGTCCATGAAGCCTCAGTTTTTTGTGGAGCATTTGGAGGACATGTTTGGTGAGGTTGAGGGCTTGACCAAAATGCTCTTTGGGTCAATCACGGATTTTACTCGCTTGTAACAAGTTGTAGGATGTTTATGTTACCATCACATCCCATAAGAGCTTAAATATGGTCCACCCACAGATGTTCATCTCCCGCATCGGTGGTCCAGGTCAAGGTTTCCAATTGCAACTCATGACCGATCCCTTCTTTCCGAACTGGAGTCCTTGCCTTTACCATGTATACTTGAGGTCCAATCACGTACACCTCCATGGTGTACACCTAGGCTGCGGCTTTGCCTGGACCTTTTACATGGCCCTAAGGACTCAGTTAACCCCACAGCTCTCCACTGCCACGTCCTCTCGATTCTTGACATGTACCGAGGCCATGAAGTGGTTTACACCGACGGCTCGATGGCTGATGCTCATGTCGGTTTCATGTATGTCCATGGAGGGCATATTGAACAGAATTCCTTGCCTGATGGCTGCTGTGTTTTCACGGCCAAGCTGTGGTGACTATATCTTGGGTTCTTGAGCACATCTGTTCATGCCCTGGGGAGTCGTTTCTTCTGTGTACTGACTCCTTGAGCAGCTTGAAAGCTATTGACCAGTGCTACCCTCGTCATCCTTTGGTAGCGACTATCCAGGAGTCCATCTATGCCCTGGAATGGTCCCGTCGTTCAGTGGTGTTTGTCTGGAACCCAGGTCATGTCGGAATCCCAGGCAACAAACTTGGCGACAAGCTGACCAAACAGGCCACGCGGAAACTGTTTATGGAGATTGGCTTTTCTGCAACTGACCTGCATTCAGTTTTTTGCAGCTTTGGGAGACGAAATGGCATAACCTCGGCACGCACAACAAACTGCATACCATTAAGGAAACTACAAATGTGCGGCAGTCCTCCATGCGGGCCTGCCGGCTCTACATTGGCCATGCTTGGGTGACACATGGCTACCTCCTGCACCGTGATGACCCACCTCAGTGGCAGTGTGGCGCCCGGCTGACAGTGGGCCATATCTTTCTGAGTTGTCCTTCTTTGGCTGCCCTGCGATGGACTCTTCAGTTACTGGACTCATTGCCATTAATTCTAGCTGAAAATGCCTCATCGACTAATTTAGTTTTACGTTTTATACATGAGGGTTATTTTTATCATTCTGTATAAGTTTCAGCGCATGTCCTTTGTCCCTTCGTGTTCTGCACTCTAATGCTTGTAGAGTGGATGTTTCAGTGTGTCACACAGTGGCTGGCTTTTCCTTTTTATTCTCATGGTCATCCAGCCACGGTCATCTGCTCTCTTGTTTTTACCTCTTCTACCAGTTTCTTGCCTCTCTCTGTGGTTTTCTTTTCCTGTTTTGTCCGTAGTCGTGTTGGTCGTCCTTCTGTCGTTCTTCTGGTTCTTCCTTTCTCCTGTTATTGTGCTGTACATCACCTTTCTTTTCTTCTTTACCTTGTGTGTGTTTTTTTTTTTTTTTTTTTTTTTTTTTTTTTTTTTTTTTTTTTTAACGAGGAACAAGGGACCGCAGTTTGGCCCCTTGCAGTTTGGTGTCCCCCCCCCCCCCCCCCCCCGCCCCTTTTTTTAAACCAACCAGACTGGGTGGGCAACAATCTGAAGTTGTGTGCTGATGATGCTGTGATGTGCGGGAAGATGTCGAAGTCGAGTGATTGTAGGAGGATAAAGGTGACTCGGATAAAATTTCTAGTTGTGTGATGGTGATGAATAGCAGCTAGTTCCAAATGTAGAGAAATGTAAGTTAATGCAGATGAATAAGAAATGTTCGGGTACATCATTAGTAGTGTCGTGCTTCATGCAGTCATGTCGTTTAACTATCTGGACGTAATGTTGCAGAGCGATATGAAATGGAATAAGCATGTGAGGATTGTGGTAGGGAAGGTGAATGATTAACTTTGGTCTCTTAGGCGAATTTTAGGAAAATGCAGTTCATTTGTAAGTGGAACCACATATAAGATGCTGGTTCGACCTGTTCTGGAGTACTACTTGAGTGATGGAATCTGCAAATGGCTGAATTGAAGGAAGACAGTGAAGCAATTCAGATATTGCCTGGTTACCAGTGGGTTTGAACAACATGGAAGTCTTACAGAGATGCTTGGGGAAATCAAATGGGAATCCCTGGAGGTAAGGCAAGGATCTTTCTGAGGAACACTATTGAGAAAATTTAGAGAACTGGCATTTGAAGCTGACTGCAGGGCAATTATACTGCTGCCAACATACATTTCGCAGAAGGACCATGAAGATAAGGAATGAGAAATTAGAGATCATATGAAGGAATATAGACAGTTGTATTTTGCTTGCTTTATTTGCAAGTTGAACAGGAAAGGGAATGACGAGTAGTAGTACAGGTAGCCTCCACCACACACCTATCATGTCTGTAGATGTAGATATAGGTGTAGATCCACATGTATGCTCATCTACTGGGTGAAACTAGGTCATGAGAGGTGGTTTCTGTGATCCTCATATTATATGAACGTGTTGTTCGCGTGAAGCACTGCGGATGTGGATATCAGTAGACTCAAGCACAAACTCTGTTGATAGTGCACTTTATATTTCCCTATGGCTGGCTGAAGGGATTTCTGAGTCCGCTATGCTGTTTGTCACTAACTGGATCAACAAAATAACTAGAAGAAAATTATTACAGAGAGAATCATGGGTACAAATTTTAGGTGACACAGGATCAAATTTCAATGAACAGTGCAATCATCAACTCTAAGTATGATATCATGAAATGTATTTCTTAATTATATAACTTATTCAAACCGTACCATAATAATAGTACAAGTGTGAAAATGTAAAATAATTTTCTAAAAATTTACTTTATTTATAAGTGATTTCTATTTATGAGATGTTTTGCAGTGATAAAGACACTAGCTTTAAATGAAAAATAGTGGAGTTGAACATCTTCTAAGGCTCTCCACATTAAAATTTTCCATGATTTCTAAAAATCAATTAGAGCTAATGCCATAATAGTCTGGCTATTCATATTATGGAAGCTCGTTCCTATGCCATAGAATACAAACTTGCACTGATTTGTGCCTGAAACATTTATTACAATTCCTGTACAATGTTACCACCTCTCTGAAGAGGGGAGATGGAGGATATGTCTTTCCTTTATGGTTTTTCACTATTAATACATTCACTATTGTTTGTCAGAAGTTTGCACATCTAAGTACCACTAAATGTTGTAAACTGTTTTGTAAAGAATTGTACAGCTTCCTTACTGGCCAACATTGTTCAGAGTTCCCTCTTTATTGAAAATTATTTTGTTACATTTACTTATTTTCAGGACATCGCATACACATTTAAGTGTAGTAAATCTCATGTAGACATTTGCCTCTACTTTTTGGGGCAGTGACGGCTCGTGTGTAGTCATTTTTTGTTCCTTGGGGCCTGCAGTGCAAAGTTTGTCTTGTAGTGACATGATTACAGTAATGATATATGAGCTACAATGCTGTTTATATGAGTTTTATTGTATAAATCACAGTGAGTTCATTTTGGGGTAGTGCCATCGTACAGTGCTCTGTAAATACATTAACAGGAGATAGTATTGATACTGTAAACTTTAACTATGATCATAAAAGTATTATACATTCAACTGGTGTTTCTACCTTTCATGTAGTGGTTTTCTGCCTTGTAGTAATATCAGGGTTGCCATATGCTGTCTGTAGGAATTTGTGTTTAGACATTGTTTGGGTGTTCATTGTAGACATACTGTTCTATCTAATTTTTAGACATACATTAGCCAGTTTTTGTGTGTTAGTTTCCCTTTTGACAGTGTGAATGTCAGTGGAGCAGTGATATTATATGTTTACATAGTTACCACTTAGAAGTAGGTAATGCGCAGAAATGTAATATTGTTAATCCACAGTCATCCAAACTGCCAAGAGGGAAAATAATGAACAAATCTATATCTAAACATCAGATATAATGGCAGATCTACAACGAACGTCCCAGCAATGTCTAAATACAAATTCCAGCCAAGACAGCATATGTCAGCATCGATATTACTGATATTGTAAAAACACCAGTCAAATGTATATTACCTCTGTAATCATAGTTACAATTTACAATGTCAAGACTCTCACTTATTAATGTATTTACAGAACGCCTGACAATGGCGATATGCTGAAATGAGCCCATTGTGATTTATGCAGTAAAACTCATATAAAGAGCAGTATAATTGGTGTATCATCATTGTAATCATTTTCAATTAATTGTCAATTGCTCTACTGGAAGATAATCTTTAGGTATGGCAAAAGTGATAATACATATGAGAAATTGGTATATTGTTGCATAAGATAGAGTGCATCCTGCTCTGCACTATCTTATTCATATGCATATATCTGTATCGTGCTATTGCTACAAGTAGGACATTGAGATAATGATTATAAGGACTAAGGTTTAATTTCAGTTATATTTATTCCCCCTTAAACATGCAAACTTGACTCATTCCATAATATTAATGCTAAGAATGATTTTTTGTGTATCTCTTTTTGTTTTAGTTAATACCCTTAGGTCTTAATAGGGCTGGTTTGGATTGTAAGGTATTATTTGATTTAGGCACCACCAGTGTGTGATACAGTGCACAACTGGTACAGCTTTGATGCCACCAGTTTAGTGAAATAGACACTATTTTATACTACTCAGGCATATAGTACAAAATTAAAAAAAAAAAAAATGTGTTTGTGAGAAATCACATGTCTAATTGAATCTCCTGAACTGCTTCACATCAGTCCATAGGTTCTCGGCAACATTTAAGTCATATCCTTAGTGGACAATTGAGGAGCTCAGTTTTAGTAAACAGGCCATACTTTGGTTGTAGGTGTTGTGTGTTTAGGGAGCATGCTGCAATTGGATCACACCCAGTGGACATTGCTCCCTGACATTGGATAATATTACATGCATCTTGATGTAGCTCGCTTGAACTATACTTCACTCTATCATGCCACAGAATTGTGTTGCTTGATCTAATACAAATGTTCTGATCTCAAAGCCCACATGGCAGTTAAATGAATCTTTGCATGTGGTTACAACTAGCGAATGATCTTCTCTCTTCTTCAAAACATGTGAATCAGATGGGAATCATCGAAAGCTTGGGATTTTATCCAAATTTGATGCAGCAAGTTTACTGAAATCTTTTTGTCCAAGGACTCCATATCTTCTCTAGGCAACTACTTAAACCATCTCATTGCTTTATTTGGTGCTGTATTATAAGCCTGTGCTACTTATTTTATACTGAATACAAAGACAAGCAAGCTGAAAGAAATTGTTTGTTGTAACATCAATGTATGTGTGTAACATTTACCCCTTTATGATTTCGTATCTGCATTTAGTAGATTTTAAGGATAATTTTACAGTACTTATTTGTTTTTATTTGCAGATACCAAGCAATGATTTATCTGAAACACTCTATGAAGTCATGAAAATTGAGAGTAGTGGAAATTTCGATGAGACACGAAGGATTCCAGCTTTAACTCTTGCTTATCTAACGAGTTCTCCAGCCATTCCAGACTTAGATAATTTGACTCCCAACAATGAAGAATTGTCAGGTATTAAATGCACACAGGTTTATATTAGATATTTCATGACTTTCTTAACCATTTCATTTTTATACCAGTTCTAGGATTTGTTACAAATCAGTCAGACACTTTAATATCTACACAACTCAATCCCGAGGTGGCGCAGTGGTTAGCACACTGGACTCGCATTCGGGAGGCCGACGGTTCAATCCCGTCTCCGGCCATCCTGATTTAGGTTTTCCGTGATTTCCCTAAATCTTTTTAGGCAAATGCCGGGATGGTTCCTTTGAAAGGGCACGGCCGATTTCCTTCCCAATCCTTCCCTAACCCGAGCTAGCGCTCCGTCTCTAATGACCTCGTTGTCGACGGGACGTTAAACACTAGCCACCACCACCACCACCACCACCACCATTCCATTCTTTGCACCATGTATGTTACGCATGGTGTGTTCCATCAGCCACATAAGTTTTCATATTTTGAATGAGTGCTATTAACACATAATTTGATATAAATTATGTCCTCTACTTGCCTTCTACATTTCCGCTGTCCTGCCCCTCCACCCCCTGGTCTTATAATGCTAGTGAGTAAATGAAAACATGTTGATTTCTCTACCCGTCTGTTCGTATAGTTGTTTTAGTGGATTATAAGGTGTTGTGTATTTTTCCCCCATCACATCAGTTTACCTGTATTGTTTAGATTACTTGACAAACAGAAGTAATATGAGAAAAGAAAGCTTTTTTTACCATTGTATCAAATTTACTGAGTTGTTTCCAGCTTATAAGCTGCTTTTTTGCCTTTGAGGAGAGAAATCTTACTGATAATGCAGTCAGCTAAATACTTTAGTGTTATCAGGTAATAAATAGAAAACATTTTGGCATTCCTTTTGCTAGGATGAAACCCATCATTGCAGTTACTGCTTTTCTTTCGAATCTTTCATCTCAGAAAAACTACTATCAGAGTGGTAATAGGAAAATCGGGGAAGCAGCCTACCTCCTTACTACTGTGTTTGGTTAATACTTTACCACACTTTTGTTTTCACAATTTACTCCATTTTGTAATTCAGTTTTATGCATTTCTTCATGTCCATTTCAGGTTGACCATTATTTGCAACCAATACTTTTCTCATACTATAGCCTATACCTCTCTTCTCCTTGGCATATCTTTTCCTGGATCATTTGTTGTTCCTTCAAAACAGTTTTGTAAATAGTAAATGGTAGTTTTGATGTATGGAATTGGTCTTGAACTTTCATGTTCTAGATGGAAACTTCATTGTGTATTTATCGTTCTTTAACTCTGGAACTTGTATTCTGCTGTCCTATTTTGTTGTGAATTACTCCTCATCTAACCTTTCATACTGTCCACTACTACCCGTTTTCCAAGTTATTAAGATTTTTTGTGCTCCTATTGGAGTAAAAGTTAGTTTTTATACTTTTTCATATGCCCTGTGTGTTGTGAGTGTGTTTATCTGTTATATGGGCATCTTTTAATTTCAGCTCTCATACAATAGCTCTCATACAATAGCTTCTCTGTTATTGGTATTGCACATTCCTCTCCCTGGTTATATCTTTGTAGTGGCTTTTGACACATTATCAAAAAGAATAATTTTTCTGTTGGTGTCTGCTTTGTTGCATTTCTTGAATATTCATGTACAGCTGTAAATGGTATGCATATATTTATTTTTGAACAAATTTGAAATTTACTTGTTTAATGCTCTCACTGTTGGAAAAAAAACAGCTGTGAAAAAAGGGAAAAATACGTGTTGAGAATATCCTTGGTTGTAGATGATATTATTTCATCTTTACAATAGAAATATATGTTGTTATAAAATTACAGTAATAACTTTTATATAGTCATTTAGATGGTGTATAATGTATTTTCATTACAATTAAATAATGCAGTACTTTGTAAAATTTGCAGATGGTGATGAGCCATTGCTAAGTGGCACTGGTTCAGTGTCTAAAGACTGTTCAGAGGTTGAACTGGAATCGTGGGCAGAAGTGCTTCTACGGTGGAGCAGTACAAATCAGCGTCCACGTCAGTTAGCAGCATTAGTACGTGCTGGAATACCAGAAGCTCTTAGGGGAGAGGTGTGGCAACGCTTAGCTTGCTGTGACACTGACACTGCTACAATGGATACTTACCGTATTCTTATTACAAAGGTAACAATCATCACACTTTAAGGCACTGAATAGTTATTTTACAGTGATATAACTTGATAATAGCTGTTTAAATTAATGATAAATTACTGTATATTTTTTTGTAACAGCTAGTAAATGTGAAGTACTTAGATTATAAACAGCCTAATAAAAGTATACATGAAACTGTTCAAGTTCAAAGTCAGAAACTTTAATTCTGAAGCTAGGTTATAGAACAACATTGATTGATTGTATTTTATATTTTCTTTCTCTTTTGCTGACTGAATTAATTTAGCTCATTCATACTGTCTTCTTTGATAGTTAATTTTGATTTGATCTATTACATTATAGACAAAATGCAGCCTTTCTCTCCCTAGCAGTTGGGTTAACTTTGATGTAGTTCCAGCATCCCATGTTTCGTTCCTTTTTTCATCTTGTTACTAACATTGGTTTGCCAACATCCTCCCTAGCTCTCACAAGGGCATGGTCCAGTAAAACATGTCAAAACATACCCTGAAATTTTTTACACAGGAAGAAGACAAAAAAAAAAAAAAAAGAAATGCACTGCCAAAATTTTAGCTGCTAAGAGGCACTGCAAGTATGTTGCAAAAAATGTTGACGATACACATTTTTGCCATGCGAAGAACAGCTTATAACAGCAGTTTGTACAGCCCTGCCCACTTAGTGTACGACTTTGCAAATCACTCACACAGTGCAGCATATCGGAGTCATCCGGAATTCACAGACACCAATTTTAAGCACCTAAAGCCTGGTTCACAATAGAGAGAATGGAAGCAAACACCTGTGAATGAGCATTTGCAGAAAATTCACTACCATTCACTTGCATATGGGTAGAATCATTTATACTAGAGGGAGCGGAAGAGAACACGAGGTAGCGAACATTGCCTATGAACACTGTGTTGTTAGTTTTTGGAGCTAATATTCAGCATATAGGATACAACTCTATCTTGTTAGAGCCACAATGTGAAGCTTTGTTATTCAGTGAGGATTATTTTGCATAGCGAGTGCACTGTTCTCGACAGAGTATGCAAAATGGCACAAGGAAGGAAGAATTTAAGTTTCCCAATTTGTATGGAAGTGTGACATATTACACAGAATTGCATCTCCATCTGTACTTAGCACTGGTCCAAAATTTTCCTTGAATTTTGGCTGTGATTTTTCCCTGGCTTCTCATTAGCATTGAGGGGAAATTTATAAACAGAACACTAATTACCGACATTGAGCATCACCTCAAGAAGTGACACAGCTATCGTTTCCACTACGCGTGTAAGGTCTAATAGTCATATTCTTTTTTTTTTTTTTTTTTTTTTTTTTTCCTAAAACAAAAATGGTCTAGTGGCGAACTGCATGCTTCATGATCCAGAGAATGAGGGATCAAATTCTGTTCAGACCATAACTTTTTCACCATGATTTGTAACCAAGCATTCACATCTCTCTGGTGTTGGAGTGGCCACGAAAGATATGTGGTTTGGATTCCCTGTTAAACTGCAGATATCCATTTTCTGATTAGGTAACTTGGGAAGGTTAGGGACATGTGAGTAGCTGCAGTTGAAAGACCTGAAGAGGCCTACTGGGTACACCAAACAGAATTATCTTGTGCTCATGCTTGTTTGCTCCAGTGAAAACCTGGCTTAAACTATACAAACATTTTTTTGAATAACTTCATATCAACAGTTCAGTTCTTGCACATGTAATTCTGATAAAAGTGGCTATCAGAGAAAATAAAATCATGGCAGTATTTGATGTCACAGACGACTTCCATCAGTGAGGACTTCGAATTTGTTGAAATGAAATGTGTCTTGCAGTACTATATTTTATAACAATTCCTGTAGGCCATTCCTTATAATAGTGTTTGAATGTTGTACATTTGACTATTGGTGAGACAGTTCTTTGTTTATTCCCTGTAGTCGTCACAAAAATGCAAAGTGTATTGAATGACAAAACAAACATTTTTCTTGCACCAGGCACACCGGACAAAGGAAAAAGTGATGCAGTCAGACACTTCTCAATAACTACTAGTTTTATTTAGACAGAACTGGGATGGAGTCAGAAATGGTCCCAGTTGTTTGCATATTGCGTTGCATACCAGGCATACTTGATCCGATTCGTAAAGCATGGCAAAGAAAACTGGTAATGCACAAATGACTGGAGATTAAGAATACTGTTCTGTTGATAAACCTGAAATGAGAGAGAGGTATCAGAAATTATGTTGTCTGATGATTTCCTCAAAAATGCTTTACACTGTTGAAAATAATTCTTTATCGAGAGGTTGAGTCTCTCTAGTAGTTCCACGTGGAATCCACATAACGTCTACAGATTTTTCGTCATCCTCTGCAAAAACAGAGGTGTCATTATGTCCAGACCATGAACCCAACAAAAGCAATGCATTAGTTTCTGCAACTGGTAGGAATACGTTTCGAACGAAATGTTGAAAATTATTCTTTCCCATTTTTTCAGTTTTTGATGCGTCTATTACAAGTTTTTTGCAACTAAACAGTCCATTTTTTATTTTTGGTCCTAGTTTTCCTTTTTGTTGTTGTTGTTGTTGTTGTTGTTGTTTTCAGTCCTGAGACTGGTTTGATGCAGCTCTCCATGCTGCTCTATCCTGTACAAGCCTCTTCATCTCCCAGTACCTACCACAACATACATCCTTCTGAATCTGCTTAGTGTATTCATCTCTTGGTCTCCCTCTACGATTTTTACCCTCCACGCTGCCCTCCAATACTAAATTGGTGATCCCTTGATGCCTCAAAACATGTCCTACCAACCGATCCCTTCTTCCAGTCAAGTTGTGCCACACACTTCTCTTCTCCCCAATCCTATTCAATACTTCCTCATTAGTTATGTGATCTACACATCTAATCTTCAGCATTCTTCTGTAGCACCACATTTCGAAAGCTTCTATTCCCTTCTTGTCCAAACTATTTATCGTCCATATTTCACTTCCATACATGGCTACACTCCATACAAATACTTTCAGAAATGACTTCCTGACACTTAAATCTATACTCGATGTTAACAAATTTCTCTTCTTCAGAAACGCTTTCCTTGCCATTGCCAGTCTACATTTTATATCCTCTCCACTTCGACCATCATCAGTTATTTTGCTCCCCAAATAGCAAAACTCCTTTACTACTTTAAGTGTCTCGTTTCCTAATCTAAATCCCTCAGCATCACCCGACCTAATTCGACTACATTCAATTATCCTCGTTTTGCATTTGTTGATGTTCATCTTATATCCTCCTTTCAAGACGCTATCCATCCCGTTCAATTGCTCTTCCAAGTCCTTTTCTGTCTCTGACAGAATTACAATGTCATCGGCGAACCTCAAAGTTTTTATTTCTTCTCCATGGATATTAATACCTACTCCGAATTTTTCTTTTGTTTCCTTCACTGCTTGCTCAATATACAGATTGAATAACATCGGGGATAGGCTACAGCCCTGTCTCACTCCCTTCCCAACCACTGCTTCTCTTTCATGCCCCTCGATTCTAATAACTGCCATCTGGATTCTGTACAAATTCTAAATAGCCTTTCGCTCCGTGTATTTTACCCCTGCCACTTTCAGAATTTGAAAGAGAGTATTCCAGTCAACATTGTCAAAAGCTTTCTCTATGTCTACAAATGCTAGAAACATAGCTTTGCCCTTCCTTAACCTAGCTTCTAAGATGAGTCGTAGGGTCAGTATTGCCTCACGTGTTCCAACATTACTACGGAATCCAAACTGATCTTCTCCGAGGTCGGCTTCCACTAGTTTTTCCATTCTTCTGTAAAGAATTCACGTTAGTATTTTGCAGCTGTGACTTATTAAACTGATAGTTCGGTAATTTTCACATCTGTCAACACCTGCTTTCTTTGGGATTGGAATTATTATATTCTTCTTGAAGTCTGAAGGCATTTCGCCTGTTTCATACATCTTGCTCACCAGATGGTAGAGTTTTGTCAGGACTGGCTCTCCCAAGGCCGTTAGTAGTTCCAATGGAATGTTGTCTACTCCGGGGACCTTGTTTCGACTCAAGTCTTTCAGTGCTCTGTCAAACTCTTCACGCAGTATCATATCTCCCATTTCATCTTCATCTACATTCTCTTCCATTTCCATAATATTGTCCTCAAGTACATCGCCCTTGTATAGACCCTCTATATACTCCTTCCACCTTTCTGCTTTCCCTTCTTTGCTTAGAACTGGGTTTCCATCTGAGCTCTTGATGTTCATGCAGGTGGTTCTCTTATCTCCAAAGGTCTCTTTAATTTTCCTGTAGGCAGTATCTATCTTACCCCTAGTGAGATAAGCCTCTACATCCTTACATTTGTCCTCTAGCCATCCCTGCTTAGCCATTTTGCACTTCCTGTCGATCTCATTTTTGAGACGTTTGTATTCCTTTTTGCCTGCTTCATTTACTGCATTTTTATATTTTCTCCTTTCATCAATTAAATTCAATATATCTTCTGTTACCCAAGGATTTCTACTAGCCCTCGTCTTTTTACCTACTTGATCGTCTGCTGCCTTCACTACTTCATCCCTCAAAACTACCCATTCTTCTTCTACTGTATTTCTTTCCCCATTCCTGTCAATTGTTCCCTTATGCTCTCCCTGAAACTCTGTACAACCTCTGGTTCTTTCAGTTTATCCAGTTCCCATCTCCTTAAATTCCCACCTTTTTGCAGTTTCTTCAGTTTCAATCTGCAGTTCATAACCAATAGATTGTGGTCAGAGTCCACATCTGCCCCTGGAAATGTCTTACAATTTAAAACCTGGTTCCTAAATCTCTGTCTTACCATTAGATAATCTATCTGAAACCTGTCAGTATCTCCAGGCTTCTTCCATGTATACAGCCTTCTTTTATGATTCTTGAACCAAGTGTTAGCTATGATTACGTTGTGCTCTGTGCAAAATTCTACCAGGCAGCTTCCTCTTTCATTTCATAGCCCCAAACCATATTCACCTACTACATTTCCTTCTCTCCTTTTTCCTACTACCGAATTCCAGTCACCCATGACTATTAAATTTTCGCCACCCTTCACTATTTGAATAATTTCTTTTATTTCATCATACATTTCTTCAATTTCTTCGTCATCTACAGAGCTAGTTGGCATATAAACTTGTACTACTGTAGTAGGCGTGGGCTTCGTATCTATCTTGTCCACAATAATGCGTTCACTATGCTGTTTGTAATAGCTTACCCACATATCTATTTTCCTATTCATTATTAAACCTACTCCTGCATTACCCATATTTGATTTTGTGTTTATAACCATGTAGTCACCTGACCAGAAGTCTTGTTCCTCCTGCCACCAAACTTCACTAATTCCCACTATATCTAACTTTAACCTATCCATTTCCCTTTTTAAATTTTCTAACTTACCTGCCTGATTAAGGGATCTGACATTCCACGCTCCGATCTTTAGAATGCCAGTTTTCTTTCTCCTGATAACGACATCCTTTTGAGTAGTCCCCGCCCGAAGGTCCGAATGGGGGACTATTTTACCTCCGGAATATTTTACCCAAGAGGACGCCATCATCATTTAACCATACAGTAAAGCTGCATGCCCTCAGGAAAAATTACGGCCGTAGTTTCCCCTTGCTTTCAGCCGTTCGCAGTACCAGCACAGCAAGGCCATTTTGGTTAGTGTTACAAGGCCAGATCAGTCAATCATCCAGACTGTTGCCCTTGCAACTACTGAAAAGGCTGCTGCCCCTCTTCAGGAACCACACGTTTGTCTTGCCTCTCAACAGATACCCCTCCTTTGTGGTTGCACCTACGGTACGGCTATCTGTATCGCTGAGGCACGCAAGCCTCCCCACCAACGGCAAGGTCTTGGTTGCCTTATGGTTCTTGAAGACAGCTGCGGATACAGTAAACCACTCATACTTATCACTGACATTATCGTATATGAATGTGTCATTGTATTCATTGATTGGGCAACCAACTCTGTCTTTTTTTCGCCCTGAAATGATAAAGTGCGGCGCGCATGCAGTTTTTTTTTACAAAATCTGACTGATCAGCATGATAAACAGCAGTTGCAGCGATAACAGCAAGTTTCGTGATTACATCAGCTATGAATTTCTGTATAGCATTGTCTATCACTGGCAGCTGCTCTACACATGTATATGATGCAAACTGGGTAATTTTGCGACTTCTTATTCTGTACAATTTTTTGAACCTGCATAACCAGCCTCGAAATTAGCAATGTTCATTCAGATGCAATTCTGAGGACCCAGTCTCGTAGATCTCCATTGGTAACGGTGCATAGCCTCACATGAGCAGTTCTGAGTCTTCCAAACAGTTTTTCATTCAGATAGTTTTGGGTTTCTGTTTGGTGCACATTTCTTACTTCATGTAATTCATTCTTCCATTTGCACAGTTCACACTCTGATTTTACGAAATGAAAACACCTTTGCACACTACATGACTTCAAGTGTTTTTTCCCCTCCTTCTTTTAACCAATATTTCTTTGCCTTTTCTTTGTCACTGAAAGCTATTGTAGTACATTTTTTTTAAGGTATTCTTCTGTTACTGGCACAACTGATGTCGTCTGAATCACAGTTCATGGAACCATCACAGTTATTTCCTATTTCTTCTAACTTATCCACAATTTCAAATGAAATGTCGGTATCATTCAAATGAATGTCAAGGAAATCAAGTAACAAATGACACATGTTTGTCCTGAGGAGAAGTAGGTGATTTCGGCTGGAAACCATGTTCTTCATATTTCATCATTGCTAAATTGAGAACCTTAATTGGATTCCACATTACTATTAGCAGCCATGCCTTACAAAAGCACAGTAAATATTAATTCAGCTTTATCTGTAGTGTCAGTACTTACCAATACTGCAAAAAGCAACTGACAATTTGTAATAGATGTTACTTGAGTGACTGATTCGAAAGAATAGTAACCGTGTAGTGTTGTGTCAGAGAAACTATCAACGAACGGTAACCTGAAATATCCTGTACAAATTATGATCAGGTTGTGTCGTGTTTCTTGTTTACAAATGTACTGCCGACCTCGGCTGTGTGTGTGCCTAGTTGCGCATGCACATTTGCTACAGCCCCGGTAGGGATCTACATTTCTACCGCTGCCTGGCATGCTACAAATTTGTCAATTTTCAGTCTTTTTTTTTTTTTTTTTAAATAATTGCAGTGCCTCTTAGCAGCTAAAATTTTGCAGTGCATTTCTTTCATTGTCTTCTTCCTGTGTAAAAATTTCAGTGTAGGTTTTGACATGTCATATTGGACCATTCTCTTGTCAGTTTTTGTATATACCGTATTTACTCGAATCTAAGCTGCACTCGAATCTAAGCCGCCCCTGAAAAATGAGACTCGAAATCAAGGAAAAAAAATTTTCTCAAATCTAAGCCGCACCTGAAATTTGAGACTCGAAATTCAAGGGGAGAGAAAAGTTTTAGGCCGCACCTCCAAATCGAAACAAAGTTGGTCCATTGTAATGTGAGACACAATTTAGGTCGAATGAATGACGATACAGCTACAGTAGTTTGGTTCGAGTTGTAAGCTTAGCAGTTAAGCTTTACCAGGTAGCCATTGCTATGCGTCAGGCGCTCCGTCCGTATTTATATGGGTACCCTTCCTTTTTCACATGCTTCGTCTGGTTTGAATTGATTGCTTATTTTTCTTTGATCTGATATGTGCCGTTCTCTTTGTTATAGGTGTTTATGTCACTCTTAGCTGAAAATGCATTACTGTACTGTGTCGTGCATTGTTTGTTGCATTCTGATCATGAGTATTTATGGCCTGACGGCGCTCACGGCATGGCTTGCTTTTGTGCGCGTTACCGCCGCTTACAATTTTAAAAAAGAGAGAGGAATCGTCTCATTAGCGAAACAATGGCAAGAGACTGTTATTTGTTGTTACTTACACTGCTGCTTTCTTTGATAATGATCAAGAAGAACCAAATAATAGACTGCGTATGATTGCTGTTCTAAACGAGAGCGTAGCGAAAATTTTTCTCCGTTTGAAAATCTTTGCAGACACCTCTTTACTACATTACATTCTGCACAGAATTTAGAGTCATCTTAGATTTAAAAATCTAGTCAATTGTCGTGCTTCATTTCTGACTCTATCACTATTAGGCATAAGAATAATACGAATATAAACATGACATGATATGTATATTCTTCCGTGTTTGCTGTTGTCTCACTCTAGTTTCGTAATTTATTAGGCAGACGGGATTTAAATGAGATAGCAGCAAACACGAAAGAATACATGGGAAAATATTTATATTCGTATTATTCTTATGGTGAAGTGAATACTGCATGTGATTCACAATTCATAAAAGTTTCTATTAGCAACCATCTCTTCTCACTGGTAGGAAAAAATTCAGAACGTATAGTTGGCAATATTGACAACATCCCAGCAGTCTTGCCAGTCGGATTTTCATAGTACATTGAAATGCTGCTACATTCGAAGATGAACAATACGGGAACCCGGGGCAGAGAAAAAAGCTCGTCTTACACCTTTCTTTCTTTCTTTTGTGTAGAGCCACATATATTCGACGGCAGAAGTTAGTTGTGGCGGCACCTACCAACATTTTTCAGAACTTCTGTTTACTTTGCACTCGATTCTAAGCCGCAGGTGGTTTTTTGGATTACAAAAAGCAGAAAAAAAGTGCGGCTTAGATTCGAGTAAATACGGTAGTGTTTTCATTTTCTCAATTTGTAAATTAATGTAATATAATTAGTATGATATTGTAGTTTAATGAAATCGAACCAAAAACAATTCAGTTGGTGCTTACATGTGGTAGCCATAAATGCCCTACATCTGTTAAGTTGGTCAAAGTGAGTCATAGTACAATTGTGCTTGTATTTTTCAATCTTTTTATTTTTATTTCAGTGGTTACAGATTTATACAACATGAAATATTGACAATCTAATTGCGTGTTTGTGTAAATGGAAACCTAATTGAGGATCATTCATATTATTCTGTCTTTATTGTTGTTTGAATTAATACTTTTTGTATGCATTCATTCCTTGAATATTTGTTCACAATCCTTGTAGGATGTTACATGTCATGCTCATGATGTTCCATAAGCTGTAACTGTGCTGTGGATGGTGCTAGATTTTGAACCGCTCAAAGATCCCAGCCTGCAGTGGCTGGTGACTCAGGCATCGAAGAAGTACTAGGTGAGATAGTTCCAAATCATGCAACCTGTGTTTGAATGTCAGTATAGTGCCTGACAGATCAGATGACCATTCTACCAAAAGAAGTTGATGTCTACATGAGGGAACAAGCAAATCTCCCAAGTAAATCTTCCACTGCTGCAGTTTCTCGACTTTGACGAAAATACAAGGGGTAGTGAAAGAAAAATCCCAATGTTAAGATAGCTTCCACATATGGCAGAGCTTAAATACAATGAAAAAAACATGTGGAGAAATTAAAATTTTTAACTCAGGGAAGACCCTTGGTTCTACATTTCCAAGGGACAAATTTTAATGTGACATCTCTGTACAAGAGGTCATAGATTCCACAAGAAGGGAGAAAGCTACATCAAAGGCTATTTTTATTAATACCATGCATCACTCCATGCTCAAAATGATGTCTGTCAACCTCATTGCATCTGGCAATATGTGTAACGACATTCTACATCTACATCTACATCCATACTCTGGAAGCCACCTGACAGTGTGTGGCGGAGGGTACCTTGAGTACCTCTATCGGTTCTCCATTCTATGCCAGTCCCGTATTGTTCGTGGAAAGAAGGATTGTCGGTATGCCTCTGTGTGGGCTCTAATCTCTCTGATTTTATCCTCATGGTCTCTTCGTGAGATATACATAGGAGGGAGCAATATACTGCTTGACTCCTCGGTGAAGGTATGTTCTCGAAACTTCAACAAAAGCCCGCACCGAGCTACTGATCGTCTCTCCTGCAGAGTCTTCCACTGGAGTTCATCCATCATCTCCGTAACGCTTTCGCAATTACTAAATGATCCTGTAACGAAGCGTGCTGCTCTCCGTTGGATCTTCTCTATCTCTTTTATCAACCCTATCTGGTACGGATCCCACACCGCTGAGCAGTATTCAAGCAGTGGGCGAACAAGCGTACTGTAACCTACTTCCTTTGTTTTCGGATTGCATTTCCTTAGGATTCTTCCAGTGAATCTCAGTCTGGCATCTGCTTTACCGACGATCATTCCATTTTAAATCACTCCTAATACGTACTCCCAGATAATTTATGGAATTAACTGCTTCCAGTTGCTGACCTGCTATTTAGTAGCTAAATGATAAGGGATCTATCTTTCTATGTATTCGCAGCACATTACACTTGTCTACATTGAGATTCAATTGCCATTCCCTGCACCATGCGTCAATTCGCTGCAGATCCTCCTGCATTTCAGTACAATTTTCCATTGTTACAACGTCTCGATATACCACAGCATCATCTGCCAAAAGCCTCAGTGAACTTCCGATGTCATCCACAAGGTCATTTATGTATATTGTGAATAGCAACGGTCCTACGACACTCCCCTGTGGCACGCCTGAAATCACTCTTACTTCGGAAGACTTCTCTCCATTGAGAATGACATGCTGCGTTCTGTTATCTAGGAACTCTTCAATACAATCACACAATTGGTCTGATAGTCCATATGCTCTTAGTTTGTTCATTAAACGACTGTGGGGAACTGTATCGAACGCTTTGCGGAAGTCAAGAAACACGGCATCACGGCATTCCTCTCAACAGCGAGTAGTTCACCTTTCGTAATGTTTGCACATACATTGACAATGCGCTGATGCATTTGTCAGGCGTTATCGGTGGATCACGATAGCAAATATCCTTCAACTTTCCCCACAGAAAGAAATGCGGGGACGTCAGATCCGGTGAACGTGTGGGCCATGGTATGGTGCTTCAATGACCAATCCACCTGTCATGAAATAAGCTATTCAATACTGCTTCAACCGCACGCGAGCTATGTGCTGGAAATCCATCATGTTGAAAGTACATCGCCATTCTGTCATGCAGTGAAACATCTTGTAGTAACATCGGTGGAACATTACGTAGGAAATCAACATACACTGCACCATTTAGATTGCCATTGATAAAATGAGGGCCTATTATCCTTCCTCCCATAATGCCGCACCATACATTAACCCGCCAAGGTCGCTGATGTTTCACTTGTCACAGCCATCGTGGATTTTTTGTTGCCCAGTAGTGCATATTATGCCGGTTTACATTACCGCTGTTGGTGAATGACGCTTCATCGCTAAATAGCGTGCATGCAAAAAATCTGTCATTGTCCCATAATTTCTCTTGTGCCCAGTGGCAGAACTGTACATGACGTTCAAAGTCATCGCCATGCAATTCCTGGTGCATAGAAATATGGTACGGGTGCAATCGATTTTGATGTAGCATTCTCAACATAGACTTTTTGAGATTCCCGATTCTCACGCAATTTGTCTGCTACTGACGTGCGAATTAGCTGCGACAGCAGCTAAAACACGTACTTGGGCATCATCATTTGTTGCAGGTCATGGTTGACGTTTCACATGTGGCTGAACACTTCCTGTTTCCTTAAATAAAGTAACTATCCAGCGAACGGTCCGGACACTTGGATGATGTCGTCCAGGACACCAAGCAGCATACACAGCACATGCCCGTTGGGCATTTTGATCACAATAGCCATACATCAACACGATATCGACCGCAGTTGGTAAACGGTCCATTTTAACATGGATAATGTATCACGAAGCAAATACCGTCTGCACTGGCGGAATATTACGTGATACCATGTACTTATATGTTTGTGACTATTACAGCACCATCTATCACAAAGCGAAAAAGGTGGTCCAACTAAAACATTCATATTTCTTTATGTACCACACAAATATATAATATAAAATGGAGGTTCCTATTTAAAAAAAAACACAGTTAATATCCGTTTGACCTATGGCAGCACCATTTAGCGGGCCAACCACAGCGCCATCTGGTTTCCCCCTTAAAGCTAGATAAGTTTCGTTCTTTGTAATTTTTTCGTTTGATGCTTATTTCGTGAGATATTTGGCCCAGTCACTATTAATGGGCCACCCTGTACACACTGTTCAGTGGTAGGTAGTTCATGATCTATTTTCCACTGACCACATCGCAATATGAATACACTCATCACAAAAATCAGTGCCCCAAAGGAATCCACTTGACCAACTCTCAGCAAGGCAAAGTGAACACTGGACAGCCAACTTTTGTACCTGTATTTGGCTGTCAAGATGGTGTCCAGAAATGAGTGGATCATATTATTCACGTGGTCTACAAAGCTGACGAAGACTCTACCCCATTATCTTCATGTCAAAATCAAAGGCAGTATGTTCTTTGGGGTAGTGTGGAGTTCCATTCTACAGTCGGGGGCTGTCTCCTAGCTGTGCAGGGGTCCTGATATTGACCACCTACACAGCCTTTTGGATAGTAAGGACAAAATGTTGGCGAACTGTTAAGAAGATTGTGGTATAGTTCATGAAGTTTTGCTAGGTTTAAAGTTGTGTGGGATACCCTGAGAAGATGTGCAAGTTGCCCTGTAATAACTATAATGAAGAATAATTGCGTCTGGAACAGCCAAGTTGACTGTGTCCAGACCATGCCAGAATGTTCAATTGTTATTTTTCCACCTTCAGTGATGCTGTTCAGTATTCTGTATACATATTCTACTCTTTTTCTAGCGTTACAATACTGACAAAACAGATACAGTTTATGGCTGGGAGATGGAGTGTATGGAAGAGAGAAGGGGGAGGAGGATGAACTGGTTTTGAGTTGTCAACAGAAATGTTTGTGTTCTTGTTTTGAACTTCCAAAATTTGAAGTAAAAGACATTGTTGTATTTTTAAGAATTTAATTATGTTCCATAGTTAAGTTTGTCACAAACGTGACTGGTTGACCCCATTTGAGTTTTCTGTGAGCATTTCAGCACTTTAAATGTGTTAGTCTCAGACAATAGGGAGCAGGTTGATCATATCCAACCCAGTGTTGTAATGCAGTTTTACTCTTAACAGACTGGTAGTGTATGTACAGTGTATAGATCTGCCTAACCATCATAGCTGGAAGTAGTGAATTCAATTTACAGTAAAGTAATTCTGCTAGTCACAGGCGAGTTTAGGTCCACCCTGTTCCCAGCATCTGCACTTAGCTTGTCAAGTTGCTGCATTCAGTTAGTTTGTAACTTCTCAAAGTGTGATATGCCCATAACACACACTCCATTCCTCAGGCACCTAAACAATTTATTATTAACCTTTGAGCCTGTATTGTGTTGTAAAAAAAAGGTAAAATAGGTGTGTCAAAGAACTTCTGTGGAAGAAAAATATTTAAAGAAGTTAGAGCTGATTATAGCTGTTCTAAAAGATTTGCCAACAGTATTTAACAGTTTAATACAGAAATTAGAGAGAGTTTTCGATAACTGTAAGTAATCTCCTATCCTTTTGAAATTTATTCAGAGAGAATTATCATCAAAATGAGATTGGATATATGAATGTTATATACCACTGTTTGAATAAATGAGCATTTTGGATTCAGAGGCAGCCCAGAAAAATCTTGTCATTAGATCTGTATTTAATCATATTTTTGGTCAGTATATAAGTGACTTAATACACACGGGGTATGCCTTGACTCTGTCTTAGGCTTTGTGCATTATGACAGCTTCCACAGTATGATGACCTCCACTTCCTACAGCTAGGTGATTGATGAATTGTTATTGATTGGTACCTAAATTTGCCTACATGTAGTCCCATATCATATTTTTTATTCTCTCCTTCTGCTCCAGTCGCTGCACTCCAGCACACTGAAGCTTTTTTAGAACAGTTTTGATAACACACAAATAAGCTCAGACATAAGTTGCAGGTCTGCTAAATATTTGTGATAAGCTTGAACATAAGTTGCGAGTCTGCTTAATATAGGGCATATGTTCCAAATATACATTTACTTGGCTGCACTGTTCACTGTTTATGCACCTTACTGCTTCTTATATAATGAATTAGTATCCATTGTACATTACTGGCAGGTTAGCAAAGTCTCCCAACTGAATGTCTACATATCAGCAGAAGTCCATTTATCTCAAACTGATTATAATGTCATTCTGTTACTCACGCACGCATTTTAAAGTGCTGTTTCTGGGACGGGGAGGTGTGCCAGTCCCTGATAGTATCCACCTGGCAGATTAACAATGAGGGGCGGTGTGCTGCCCGACCTCGATGTGGATTTTGGTGTGTTTCCCACATCCCACTAAGTGAATACTGGGCTAGCAATGAAGTCTCACCTCATTTACGTGATTTGTAAACATTTAGAAAACTTTTTCTCACTTTTACGTTGTTAACACTAAATGCAATCATTTGCGGTACTCGTGTTCTGTCCCTGGGGATAATGGGATGTTGACAGTGAGGACATTGTGCTACCTCTTAAATTAACATGCTAAATCTGTTAATAACCATGCCAAACTCACATTCCATCCCAGGGGTAATAGGGTGATGATGGGGAGGATATCCAGCCAACCCTTAAATAAATCACCAAATCCATTAATAACCATGCCGACCCTGCGCTGATATGGGTTAAAGGCACAAGGAAAAGAAGAAGTAATTACCAATCTTCTGTTGCGATTTCAGACTGCATGCCCATATTTCTAATTACAACATGCCAAATTACTTGTTTCTTGCATGACGACCTAGTTGTACGGTTAATAGCTGAACACTTGACTTAACACTCAAGATACACATCCTTTTAAAATGTTTGATTCATGCTTCTTTACATTGAACTGCTGCAGCACCAAGTATCATACATGAAAATTACTTGATACTGTAATTAAATTCTGCTGGTAAACTTAGGGTGCCAGATTGCCCAATTACTGATGCACCATTGGGCACAGGTATTCATGACTGCCCATCAGCTCACCTGTGGGCAGATGCAGAAGGTATAGGTTACCTGCCAAATGGCCCTATTGCATGAATATTGTGCATATGTGACCTACTTAACTATTCCTGCCAGTAGGCTCTCAACCAGGAAATTACACTCGCATATGCTATGACCCGGCTGTCTGACTATTTGCCCATCAGCTGTTTGCCCAACCGTGTCCACCAGTGCCTGAGGGCTCCTGGCTGCCAGTAGGTGGGCACTAATTGAGAACAGCATGGCAGACAGGACTCCCTTCTATTTTTGCTGTTATTACCCATCAAGTAACTTCTGACTCTGGGGACATGATGAATAATGTCTCTGCATGCACTCCTGGATGATGATTTGTTCCAGTTTTTTCACTGTCCAGGATTCACATCCATACAAAACTATGGTACAGATCAGAGTTTCAACAATTTTTATTTTGACCAATAGAGACGGTTTCCTATGGTTTAGCAGTTTGTTTAATTTAATGCTAGTGGGTTTTCCAAGTTTTACCCTTCTTATTTGCTCAGTGCAGGATCTCCTTTTTGCTATCATATATATAATGAAAAACTGTATTTTTCAAATTCCTCAGCGATTGCTCCATCTGTCACCATATTAGTCTTCATTCCTGTTGTCCAAATTTTTATTTTCTTCAAATTTAGCCTTAGGCCAACTTTTCCACTTTCTTTTTGTACTTTTCCAGTGTATTTTTAATAGCTGCATTTTTAATAGCCCTATTTAGAGGCAAACAAGCTGTTGAGCTCATCTTCCAGCAGTTTCTATTGAATCACTTATACAACTGTGGGTTCCACATATCATATTGTCTCTTGATTGTCTTTCGTACCTCTATTGCCCTTGTACAGGTTTTCCACATACTCTTTCTATCCTCTACGTATGTCATTCCTTTCAGTTAGCATCTTGTTACTGTTCCCTTATACTATGCCAATAGCTGGCTGGAATATCTTGGTTAGGTCTTTGATCTTTTTGAACAGATCTCTTGCTGTCACTTTTTTGTTGTTCTATTATCTCACATTTCTTTGTGATGTAATCCTCTTTGTCTTTTAGGACTTGTTTTTAGAATTCACAATTTAATCTTTTGGTTGCTTTGAGATTTCCTTTTGCTGTCATGCATCTGCCAATTTCAGTGACTCTTCTGAGAGCCATGGTGTTCTGATTAACTTTTAGACTTTATGAATGATTGTCTCAGCTGCTATTTTAATTGTTGTTTAATATTTTCCTATGGCTTATCAACATGACTGTCAATGGAATCAAGTAATGTGAACCTATTTATTGTTTGTACAGTGTAATTTTATGAAATATTTTTGGTATTGTACTTTAGTAGTCTACATGCCTCTTCAACTTCATCCGAATTATGGCTACTAATAATTGGTGGTCTGAATTGCAATCTGCATGTGGCAAAGTTTCTGCTGACCGAAACTTTCCTGCAGATTAAAACTGTGTGCTGGACCGAGACTCGACCTCGGGACCTTTGCCTTCTGTGGGCAAGTGCTCTACCATCTGCTTTCTGCTAACTATATAGAACTTTTCCTCTTTAATTGTCCCGATAAGTAGTCCATTTGTTTTCTGTGCCTTTGGGATGTTCATGTGTATAGTTGTTTTTTATTATGTTTGAAAAATGTGTTAATAGCTTTTCTCCTGCTGAGTTCCATTGACCTGAACCAAATTTTCCTCTAATTATTTGTTCTGATGTATCTCCCATGATAACTGTCATTATTTGTTTGGTGTCAAGTCCAGGACTCTCTGCATATCTTTATAGAACTCTTGTGGTCTTTGTCATCTGCACATGTTGTTGGAGCATACACTTGTATTACAGATACATTTATTTGTGCTCCTTTAAGTTGGACTGATAATTCTCAGTCATTTATGGGATTCCATCCAAGAACCACATCCCTTAGATTTTTTTCCAGTAATGAATGCTACCCTGTTCTTCTTTTATGTATCATAGCCTGAATAGTTGGCTACAGTGTCATCTGATTTGAAGTGACAAAGGCTAGTCCATATTAGTTCACTGAAGCCCAAAATATCTATTTGGAGTTGTCACCTTTCCCTTTTTAATAATACCCAGCTTTCCTAAACTCATGCTGCTTAAATTCCATGTGGTGAATAATTGAGATTGCTTGAGAAAGCTTTGGATTTCCTGTCCTTTGCTGTTAACTTTGGCCTTTGCATCATACAACACACCACCACTCTTGATCATCCTTCACTCTTTTCCAGTCCCTATTGAAGACCCTGTAGACCTGGGGTGGGGAGGGTGTCATCATCTGGTGCTATACACTTATCCTGTTCATCATTCACATATTTAGTTTGCAAATATGGAAGTGGTTTGTTACTGCGTTCTTCCAGCATTTTATACCTTCTGCCAGGTATCTCTGGATGCTCAGAATATGGAGTACACACACTGCTGAAGATTAATTATCTGCCCCATTCACCATTGAGGTTACAACCTTCTTCTGCCTTCCAGACCATTCATTGTCTTCCCTCACAGGGTACTATCAGCTGGAGCCAGCTGAACATCGTTTTTTTAATTTTTGTTGTTACTCCTCCCCCTTCATCTTTCCCATGTGGTCTTGGGACTGGCAGTGGTGAGGTATCCCTGCTACAACCATTAAAAAAGAAGTTTCATTCTGGTGCATATCATGGCACATAGGAATATAGGGAATCAAGTTAGCTGACATGGCAGTTTATTAGACCTACAAGGATTACAGAGTTGAATACTGTGTCTTTACCTACTGTTAACTCTCTCAGTAATGTGTGAGAAGGTCATAATTGAGCATATGGAAGACAGAGTGACTGAGAGGAATGGACAACAAGCTGCAGTTAGGTGAATGTTTCAGTGTTGCCAGGCCTGTTTCCTGGTTACCAAGGTGGGACAATATTTCACTTTACATTTTTGTGTAGGACTTTATCTTCTGAGACATGCAGGAGGACCTACCAGTCTGTGGTGCTTGTGGATTACTTATTTCTCTTATCACATATTAATGGAGGGAATTTTATATTCTGAGAAGACTGCCATCTATTTCACCTGGTAACAAGCTGAGTCTGACACACTTTTTAATTTTTTTTCTATCTGAACTCCTGCCTAATCATATATGTCAGATATTTCAATGGGTTACAGAGTTGCAATCACCTGTCTCCCTCTCCCCCCTGCCCCCTCTCCCCTACTGAGATCCTGGAGAGAATATGCCACGACAAAACTATTCCATGTGGTATGTAATATACACTAGACAGGTGAAATATCAGCATACTTAAAAAAGACTGTAGTAATTCCAATTCCTGAGAAGGCAGGTGCTGACAGGTGTGAATATTACTGAACCACCAGTTCAGTAAGTATGGTTACAAAACAGAGATACAAATTATTTAGAGAAGAATGGAAAAACTGGTAGAAGCTGAGCTTGGGGAAGATTAGTAGGAGACATGAGGCAGTATTGACGTTACCACTTATATTGGAAGACAGACTGAAGAAAGTCAAACAATTTTTATAGCATTTGTAGATTTAGAGAAAGCTTTTGACAGTGTTGACCAGAATACACTCTTTTCAAGTTCTGAAGAAGCATGTATAAAATACAGGGAGTGGAAGATGTCTACAGCTGATACAGAAACCAGATTGCAATTGTAAGAGTCGAAGGACATGAAAGGGAAACAGTATGTGAGAAGGGAGTGAGACAAGGTTATATGCTGTCCCCAATATTATTCAGTCTGTAACTTGAGCAGAGGGGATTTGAAGGGGGGAGAGAAATGAAAATTGTAAGATATGGTGAGGATACAAGACCTCTGTCTGAGACTACAGAGGACATGGCAATTCGATTGAATTGAATGGAATGGATGGTGTCTTGAAAAGAGTTTATAATATTAATAACAGCAAAAGTTAAGCAAGGGTAATGAAATGTAGTTGAACTAAATCAGGTGATGCTGAGGGAATTACATTAGGAACCAAGACTTTTAAAATTGGTAGATGAGTTTTGCTATTCGAGCAGCAAAATAACTGATGATGGCAAAACTAGAGGGTGCATAAAGTGTCAACTGGCAATAAAAAGGAAAACATTTCTGAAGAAGAAAAATTTGCTAATATCAAATAAAAATTTAAATATTATTAAGTCTTTTTCTGGAGGTATTTGTTTCGAGTATAACCTTGTAAGTGTGTCAAATTTGTACTATAATCAGTTAAAACAAGAAGAGAATAGAAGTTTCTGAAATGTGATGCTAGAGAAGAATATCAAACATTATATGATTAGATTTGATAACTAGTTAAGAGATACTGAATCAAACTGAGAAGAAAAGAAATTTATAGCACAACTTGATTAATAAAGAAACCGATTGAGAGGATAGATCCTGAGGCATCTAGGAATCGTTAGTTTTGTAAGGGGGGAAATTATAATGGGAGACCAAGATTTGACTACAGTAAGCAGGTTCAAATGGATGTAAGTTGGACTATTTGGGCAGAGCAGATGAGACTTTCATGGGATAGACTAGTATGGAGAGCGGTATCAAACCAGCCTTCTGACTGAAGACCTCGACAACAGCAGTTACTGAATTGTTCCATTTGACTGTGTTAACAGTGTTAGAACTGAAATGTTTTGGGGATTGCACAAATACCTTGAGGTACTGTTTTGCAAGTTGCACTTATTTTTTCTTTTTCCTGTAAGTGTCTGTCTGTACATATGTTATGTCAAAGACTCTTCTGTCTTGAATTTTCTGTTCATTCTTACTTCAGTTTTGTAGTGGATTTGCAATTTTTTACATTTTGAGAGATGTAAAAGACTTTATGCTGTTGAAAATCAGTGTCACTGAACTATCACATAACATAATGGCTTGTAAGAGATTATATAGGTGAATATAGATATCAAAATGCATAGACAGTGTGTCATTACAAATATGTTACATCGAGTTGTAAGTCATATTTCATGCTACAACCAATTTTTTCAAGCAGTGATGTTCACACCTTTGCTTCTACACTTACCATTTATTGCATTAACCATTGTAATTTTGTCCATTTCCCACCATTTCTGAACTTCTTGAAAATTTTCAGTAGTTCTTTAATTTGTGCTGCAGCATTACAGACTTTTCCATCATATCTCCTTCAGACATTGTATGTTATCATCTTAAGTACATTAGAAAAGTTGAACATGGGCTGAAAATTTTATTGGCCAATAATTGTTATTCTTGACTCACCCACTGCATTGTATTTTTCTGGCTCATTATTTCATAAATATGTAATATAACTTTTTTTATGCAGTATTAAGGCTCATGTTCTTTGGCCTTACTTTGCATGCAGTTTATGGTGTGCTCAAACTCTGCAACAACTATAAACTCTATGGCAGACTTTCACTGAGACCTGGACATTAGCCTTTTGTAGGTAATGCGCTTACCGTCTCAATCATGTGAACGCTTCTTGCAACCCAACTTAATCATGAATCTCATAGTACTTGTCTCCTACCCTTAAAAACTCCACAGACGTTGTTCTGGATACTTTGAAGGACTGGCACTCCTTGAGTTCAGAGGATGCAGGGGAAAATGCATTATCAATGGAAAAAAAAGTATTTCTATCCTTCTGACATCACTGTTGAGTTTCTACACCATATCTTATCACATTGTCACCTTCAGTCAAAATTGAGCTATTCAACCTCTGTAACTCATCTGCCACACTACTATCACTGAAAGCTGTGATATTTCTTAGTCATCATATTTTGCATTAATCATACTTACAACAATAGGTCAGTACCAAGTAGAACAGTCATTGAGCAGCAGATAAATACAGGATGGCCCACAGAAGTAGCACATTTTCATTTCGTTATTATGAGATTTAGTGTATATTTACATGAATTTAACTCATGGATGTCTGTTCTACTAACACCGCCATTATTGCAAATTGAAACATAAATTTATTTCTTCAAAAGTGTGTCATACAAATGGCTTCCATCATTGGCAAAACATTGCTGAAGACATTTGTGGACTCTCCTTGTAATATTCTCAATGATTTACTGAGAAATAGCCTCTAGCTCTTCCCAGAGTGTCTCTTTCAACTCATCAGTATTGTTGAGCCGCTGGGAAAAATCTTTGTTCATTAGACAACCTTGCAGAAAAAAGTAAGGGAATGAAAGATCAGGTCATCTTGTTGGACATGGGATATGAGTGAACCATGAGTAACTGATGTAGAAAGTGATGCCTCAGTGTAATCATTGCCATATGGCTGTAGGCCTGTCTTCCTGAAACCATATACTGTATAGACGACAATGTTCCTGCAGCTGTGAAATGAAGAAATTGTAATCATGGCTGTGTACTGTACAAAATTGACAATCGCTGGCTGGCCCTCATTGTCTTAAAAAATGTGGCCCAGTGACTCGAATATAACTTCCAACAGCACACCAGGCAATGACCTATGCATTATCCTGAACGTTCTCATGAATGAGCTGCACGTTTGTGTCTGACTAATATCAGAAGATTTATTGATTGAGAAATCCATTCAGATGAAAGTTTGCCTCATCAGTTATCACAAGATTTGTTGGGAATGCATCATCCTGGTCAATTATGTCCAGTGATTTTGTGCAGAAATTGTGTCTGCTCATTTTATTTCCCAGTCATAACTGTTGAACCACTTGCAGCTTATTTAAAGATGAAACTTTAAATCCTGTTTCACAACACTCTGCAAAGACATGTAAGGGATTTGTGATGTTCTGGATTGGCAAAGGCAGATCACTGTGGCCTTCATTGAGGAACTGCATGAACTCGTCAGATATTTTCCGGCCTTTGAACTGTCCTTTATGCTTGTTATTGGTTACAGAACCTGCTTCACACCATTGTTTTACCCACCTGGACATTGTCCTCCTTTTTGGAACATGGAAATGGCAGTCTCTTCTATGGCGCATTACACACTGGACAGCTGCAATGATCTTTAGCATACATGCACGCGCGCACACGCACACGCATTCTCACACTCACACTCACACTCACACTCACTCACTCACTCACTCACTCTGCATGCACACAGGCAGGTACTCTTCAGACATGAAAACTACACTAGAAAGTCTAATATCAAATAAAGACTCCAAAGAATGCCCCTTTTCTAACCATAGAGTTTTTCTTGTTGTAACTAGTTGAGAAAGGTGGACACTGAGGACAGAAGGCATATGGAATGGCTTAAAAACACTGTTATAAAAAGACTCAGCTCAGAAGACTGGAAATGTTCCATGAAGGAGAAGAAGAAAAGCTCAGTAGTGTAAACTTGATTTCTAAATAATTTCATTATATGGTGTTCATAATGTATACAATGTTTTCTTTTTTCTTTCAGGACAGTCCATGTGAGACTGTGATACAGAGAGACATTAATCGGACATTTCCAGCACATGACTTTTTCAAAGAGGCTGGTGGATTGGGGCAGGACTCCCTCTATCGTATCTCTAAAGCGTATGCTGTTTATGATACGGAAGTTGGATACTGCCAAGGCTTAAGCTTCTTAGCAGCAACTTTGCTTCTTCATGTAAGTGTTCTTTTAGTGGTACCAGTTTTTCTTTGAGTGATTTACAGATCTTTTAGTGTATAATGCGTACTCAACCTATGGATCAGGATAAAAAGCAGGTGGTGATATATCTCATTCATTTTTTTTTCAGAATTACGAATTACAGTTAATTAACATGGCCCTTATTAGAAGCTAATGCCAAATATTCCTTTAAACCACACCAACAAATGAGGCCCTACAGAAACAATAATTGTACCTTTTATTATCAAGGCCACTATTATAGATGTCTTATGTTCCAAATTGTGTATCTTGTTGCTTTATCGGTGTACTCACAATTGATGGTCAAATCAGTGTTTTGGTGAGACATATATTGTAATAAACGGCTTTATGAGAGTGAATTTTTGGATAATACTCATCGTAAATGTCGTGTTCCATAGGTATTATGGGACTAGAAGTGATAATCATAAAATGTTAGTTATCACCCAAAAAAACTTAAGTTATGAACCTGAAAGTAGCTAAATATGTTCTTCCTTGAAAATCACCTTGTCGTTACTCTGGAAATGCCTGACATGCAATTGTTTCTTCATCTATGGAAAGAGGTAGAAGTGACCAGGTCTCATGTCAGGAAAATATGGGCAATGACGGGAAATTTGATAGCCCAAGGGGCAGCATGTGAGATTGCATCCTGTGGAGAACGAGCTGGGACATTCTCATGAAGTAAAGACACTCCCTTGGACAGTTTTCCCCAATGCTTTGTCTTAACAGCTTCCTATGTCTGCCTGCTTAGCTGGGTGGTAACGTGCTTGCGTCCCATGCACTGGGCCCGGGTTCGATTCCCGGCCGGGTTGGCGATTTTCTCCACTCGGGGACTGGGTGTTGTGTTGTCCTCATCATCATTTCATCCTCATCATCGACCATAAGTCGCCCAATGTTGCACCGACTGAAATAAGACATGCATTTGGCGGCCGAACCCAAATGGGACTTCCCAGCCAACAATGCTGTGCAATCATTTCATTTTTACAGCTTCCTATAGCATCGTGAGGAGATTTTGGTTGTATGCTCTTGTGATGGTTTGCAGCCATGAACATAATCTGATAGGACTGCACTGTGGCAGCCCCAAAAATCACTTGGCATCACCTTGTCTGATGATGGTTGGGTCCTTACTATTTTCAATGATGGTTACTCCATGTTTGCACTCCTTGCTTTGCTCCTTTGTCTCAAGATAATGGTGATATATACAGCACATTTCTATGGTGATAAGGCATACAAGAAAGACACCTGGATTGGACTGGAAAAAGGCATAGCATTTCCTCTGCTGCCTCGGTTTGGTGAGCTTTTTAAATTGGTGAGAGTGTGCAAGATTTTGAAAAATGATTCATGAATGACTGTCTTTCCACTACCACCTTGATTGTGGTATTCCGATCTTAGAGCACCAAGGCCTCCACTTTACGTGCCATTCCTGGTTCTTCACAGATAGGTGGTCTGCGACTTGGTTCATCATCATTCAGACTTGTTTAACTGCGCTGAAAGCATCTGTTGCATCTAACCCCTGTGATATATTATGGTGCATTGTTGTTGTACACTAAAGATCAGAAATGAGCTATGTAAATTCTTTTTTAAACTCACCCATGGGCTGTATGACTTCATCTCCAAACTCATTTTCTCTAAATGCTCGGAGGCTCGACTTGGCAGCATCCGTGCGGCCTGTTTATAAGCATAAACTCATTGCTCAAGTCTTGTTATGTACACATGGACTCTGCCAGTGTAGAAAGGAGAGTATACAAGTGCATGAGTATAACTGAGGACTCACAGTATAATTGAGGACTTGCAGCATTGTCACTACACATGCAGTGGTTGGGCATGACAGTTATGAATAAATTTTATAAATTCAATTGCCCTGCCACATTGTTCTGTCTGTATGTGAAGGCTAATCGCAGGAGCTACTTTAGGGATTTTGATACTGTTTTCAGTAATAGACAGATTGATTCACAAGGAAGCTTTTTGTATGTAATCTATAAATATGTCTGAACTATCATGAATTAAATTCCCCATTACATTTTTCTTTCCATATGTGAGGGAGGATTTCAGAAACTACTGTAGGGATTTTGATAGGGTTTTCACTAATATATAAACTGATTCAAAAGGAAGATTTGTGTATTTGTAGCTGCTAAGCCAGATAAGTCATCCAGTTAGCAGTGTGTGTGTGTGTGTGTGTGTGTGTGTGTGTGTGTGTGTGTGTTAGAATAACAGGTATATACAAAGGGCATTCAAAAAGTTTTGCATAGTCGTCTATAATTTTTTTTATTTTTTGCAGCAGGAGATGAATTTTTTTGTGAACTTACTTGGAACATTTAGCTATACATTGAGCCTACTCAGTGTAGCCTCCATCAGCTGTGACACATCTGGCCCAACGTTCTTTCCATGATGTAAATGCACTTTGATAAAATCCTGGGGATTGACTTTTACACCATCACTTGACACAGGATATAAGGTCTTTCTCACTATCAAATGTTTTAACGTGCAGGTGGGCCTTCAGATGACAAAAGAGGTAAAAATCAGCTGGAGCAAAGTCCAGACTGTGGGGAGGATGAGGAACAATTTTCTAACCCATTTTCCTGATTTTCTCCTACTTCATAAGGGCTGTAAGGGGTTTGGCATTGTCATGGTTTAGTCTGATGAGCTGACTCTGAAGCTGTGGTCTGTGAGTCTTGATGGCATGTCACAGCTTGTCCAGTGACAAACAGTAACGGGCTCAGTTAATTGTGGATCCAGGTTCCAAGAAGTCAATGAAAATGACACCACACTGATCCCAGAAGAAGGAGGCCATCACCTTTCAGCCTGCTGTTCGTGAAAGTCTTAGTTTCTTCTTCCGAGGGGAACCCGGATGACGCCACTCCATGGATTGGGTTTTGCTCTCAGATTCAGACAAAAACAACCATGTTTCATCCTGGGTAATGTTGCTGTCAAAACACTGTTTTCACTCTTCAGTAAAGGTCTTCATGAGACCCTTGCACACATTCTTACTCATCGTTTTCATTTCTCTTGTCAATAATCTAGGCACCTATCGTAAACAGATTTTTCTGTACCCTAGTGACTGTACCAGTGATACCATACTACCCAATGACAAACGAGTCATTTCAGCCAGCTGCCGTGTCATCACACATCTGTCATTTTGGATGATTTGATCAATGGTCTCCTTATTCACATCACTCACTGTCGTTGATGGTCTACTGCATTGTGGATTGTCCAGTAGAGAGAAATCACATTCTTTAAACCTCTGCAACCACCACTGGATACTGCTGCAACCCACTGTGTCCTCCCCATAAACAGGGAGCAACTTCTTGTGAATCGATGTGGCAGAGTCATCACCAGTCTTGAAGAGGAACTCCATCTCCAACCGTTGTTGCAACCTGACATCTACTTCACGGTCCATTATGGCTCACCTGTAAATAAAAGAAAATACTTTTATATACCAACTTGTAGCTATATGTTCCAAGTATGTTTACAAAAAATTTCATTCTCCTCTTGCAAATAATAAAAAAATTAGTGACAACTGTGCAAAACTTTTTGAACGCCCTTTGTATAATTGTTCACCCACCTGAAATGTTTACAAACCTAGTACCAATTTCTTGGAAAACACTGTCTCTGTCTTCAGCACTCAGCATCAAAAGGTCACGACATGGAGAACACAAAAATGTTGAAGTCTTGTGGTACAAGAGCAGTTTAATCTTATTAGTCTTTTTGCCCATGTAATTTCTGCATCTTAATTTAAGTATTGCCATGGCATCACTACCCATCACTGCCTAATTCATTAGGACTCAAGTGACTATCCAGAAGTTTACACTGCCAGAGAAGTACCAAATGGAAGGTTGGATAGTTGTCTTGTTCTAGGTTATTAGTAGCTTCTTTCTAATAAAGTGTTCCATTGGACTTTGACTTCTTGTTTGAGTGACTTTGTGAGTCTCTCCGAAAGACAATCTCTCTTACAATGTGCCACTAATGCTTTTCAGAACTTTATTGTCCCTCCTACTTGAAGTAGTTATGGGTGCGAAGCTTCAGTGCTTGAGCAAAGTGCCAAGACAAAGACAGTATCAAGTAAGTCTAGTGAAGTTTTTCAGAGCTGCCACTGTATTAGAACCCTGATCTATTACAAAAGGTGCTGACTTCATTAAATCCTCAGAAATTTGCAAGGCCGGCCGAAGTGGCCGCGCGGTTCTAGGCGCTGCAGTCTGGAACCGCGAGACCACTATGGTCGCAGGTTCGAATCCTGCCTTTGGCATGGATGTGTGTGATGTCCTTAGGTTAGTTAGGTTTAACTAGTTCTAAGTTCTAGGGGACTAATGACCTCAGCAGTTGAGTCCCATAGTGCTCAGAGCCAAAATTTGCAAGGATGCGGTAGGGTGAACAAGCTCTGTATCAGGAAATGGGGTGGTAAACAGTACTCCATTCTCTATATGTTACCTTTCACTGATAGTGGATACAGTCACTGTAGTGTAGGTTATTTTACATGCATCAACCGCCCACATATCAGTTTGGGAAAAATCTCTTTTATCAGTGATAGCAACAGTAACTCATGGACCCAGCACCTTTTTAACAGTGTCTGCAATGGATTTTATTCACTTCTTAACTGTTGTCAGATTTGGTGGTATAGCCTCCACATCAACTTTAGAAACCACTTCAGCCCCTACAGACACATGCATTTGGACTACTTTTTTCCCCCCTGCGGGTCCAGGGGCTAAATAGGCCCGAGGTATTCCTGCCTGTCATAAGAGGTGGCTAAGAGGAGTCCCACACTTTTCAGTCCTATGATTTCAGGTCCGATTCTATGATTTGACCTGCCACTTTCAAAATTCTACAGAAGTGCGGGCCATATGGGGAAGGATGCCTTATGTTGTGCACGAGTTATCCATAGTGCCCTTAGATTTGATCTCCTGAATTTCTTGTCATGGCTTTGCATCTCCACTTACGATTCAACTATTTGGGCGAGGACACTTTCTGGGGCATGTCATCTTCTTCAGTTGTCTCTTGTCCTCTTTCGCTCCCATGATAATATTGGATTTCTCTGCACCCAATATCCAGCACGGTAGCCAGTCCGTTGTGGTGGGGCCTTCTTGTACCCATTTGGTGGTAGTCCCCTGACTACACAGGGATCGCACTGCTGATGCCTGAGCTGTGAACTCCCCAAATTGCCAAGGAGTAGATGCCTGTCTTTCTGGGGCATCAGGACTCCCAGCAATGGCCATTATACCAGTTGGCCTTTGTTGTGGCTTGGTGGCGCCCATGGGTAGAGCCCCTGATCGGAATGGGTGGCATCAGGGCGGATGTCCCGCAATGAAGTGGACTAAGTCATTTCTTGCTGGTGACAATACGGCACCAGCAGTCTCTAAGAAGGGCAAGATCAAATACAATGCCGACAGGTATGACCCTAAATCGTTTCCATCCCTCGCTTCACCATGGGAGGAACGTATGGCTACAGAATGGAGAGAGCCATATTCGCCTCGGTTTTTAGTCTGTAGCAGAATTGATGGGGACTTCTTTCTACCTACAAAGCCTCAATTTTTCATTGAACACTTTGAGGATAAGTTTGGAGAACTGACAGCGCTGTCCAAGATGCGAAATGGTGCAGTCTTGATTCAGACAGCATCCCCAGCCCAATCATGAGTGTTATTCGCCTCTGAAGAGCTGGGTGATATTCCTGTTTCCATCACTCCCCATAAAAGCCTCAATATGGTCCAGGGGATCATTTTCTATCGCAATCTCCTCATGCAGTCTGACGACGAGGGTGTTCATTCCATCCAACGCAGTTACAGGGGACCCAAAGACAACAGGGTTGCTACCGGTGCGTTCGTCTTGGCCTTTGAGGGTGATTCATTGCCTGAAAAGGTCAAAGTGATGATTTACTGCTGTGAGGTTAAACTATATGTCCCTCCCTTTATGCAGTGCCTTAAGTGCTAGAAGTTTGGGCTGCACTTCCAGCGCCACATGTCGAGACTGCAGACATCCACTGCACCCAGATACTCCGTGTGCGCCTCCTCCCACTTGCATCATCTGTGGAGAGCACCACGCCCCAGACTGCCCAGTACTCCAAAGGGAGCGGAAAATCTTGGAGTAGAAGACGCTGGACCAGTTGACTTACCAAGAGGCTAAACATAAATTTGAAAGATTACACCCCATTCAGTTGACGTCGACATATGCTGCAGCTACATCACCATCGCCGTCCCAAGCGCCAGCGGTTCTTCACTCTGTGCCATGAACAGTGGGCCCTCCGGCCACCAGACTACATCTAACCCCTTGGTGGTAGGGGAAAAATCTTCCTCCGTTGCTCCCAAGGCACCTACTTCGGGAGCAAGGCACCCCCAAACGCAGGGGACATCGGTCCCCTCCCCCCTGCCAGAGTAGCAAGAGCCTCCTCCGTCTCCTTACATGCGTGAGGGGTCCCTTGGGGCCCTCTCTCCCAAGGTCACGGTGGACACTCGCCAGTGGCTCAATGATCCAAAAGCTGTTGGATGAAGAGCTTCATGGTCTTCCTCAGTGCCTGCAGCTACTTCAGAGAAGTTCTCCCAGCAAGCCCCTAAAGAGAAGGGAGAGGACAAGCAAACAAAGAAGTCTGCTAAGAAAAAGGACCCCCCCCCCACTCCCCCATGGTCCCAACACCACCACTCCCTACCAATTTTGCATCTTAGGATGCAGTGGAGATCTTAGCGTCCCCTGCAGACCTGGATCTCACTGATGCCTCATCCTCCACAGAAATGGCTACAAATACTCAGTCTGTGGCAGCAGGTGACACTGAGGCATAACCTGCCTCCTTGAACGCTTCCTGCCTTCCCAGCCTCACCATAACATCATCCTCCAGTGGAATTGCAGCGGCTTTTCCACCACCTGGCTGAGCTACGGCAACTCTTAAATTTCACACTTGCTTTCTGCATTGCCCTCCAGGAAACCTGGTTCCCAGCAATGCTGACCCCTGCCCTCTGCGACCGAGCGAGGTGGCGCAGTGGTTAGCACACTGGACTCGCATTCGGGAGGACGACGGTTTAATCCCGTCTCCGGCCATCCTGATTTTAGGTTTTCCGTGATTTCCCTAAATCGTTTCAGACAAATGCCGGGATGGTTCCTTTGAAAGGGCACGGCCGATTTCCTTCACCATCCTTCCCTAAACAGAGCTTGCACTCCGTCTCTAATGACCTCGTTGTCGACGGGACGTTAAACACTACTAACCTAACCTAACCCTGCCCTCTGCGGCTATAGGGGATATTACAAGAACCATAGTGACTATAATAGAGTGTCTGGTGGAGTTCGTACCTATGTTCTGAACTCTGTATGCACTGAACCTATGCCCCTTCAAACCCCTCTTGAAGCTGTGGCTGTCAGAACAAGGACGACACAGGAAATAACTGTCTGCAACGTATATCTTCCTCCAGATGGTGCAGTACCCCTGAACACATTGGCTGCACTGATTGATCAACTCCCTAAACCTTTCCTACTTTTGGGAGATTTTAATGCCCATAACGCCTTGTGGGGTGGCATTGTGCTTACGGGACAAGGTATAGATGTCAAAACTTTACTGTCTCCATGCGACCTCTGCCTCTTAAATACAGGTGCCCCCACACATTTCAGTATGGCACATGGCTGGTTTACAGTCCTGTGGACTTCTCTCATCTATCCACTGGAGAGCACATGATGACCTTTGTGGTAGTGACCACTTCCTCATCTTCCTGTCACTGCCCCGGCGTCAGGCCCATGGACGCGTGCCTAGATGGGCTTCAAACAAGGCAGACTGCGACACTTTCACCTCTGCTGTCACCGTTGAATCTCCCCCACATGGTATCATCGATGTGGTGGTTGAGCAGGTAACTACAACGATCGTTTCTGCAGCAAAAACACGATCCCTCATTCTGTAGGATGCCCCTGGCAGAACACAGTCCCTTGGTGGTCGCCAGAAGTCGCTGAAGTAATTAAGGCACATCGGTGAGCTGTACAGCAGCATAAGCATCTCATCGCCTTTAAATGGCTCCATGCCCGCATTCGCCAGCTTATAAAAAGACAGAAACAGGAGTGTTGGGAGAGATATGTCTTGACCATTGGGTGCCATACATCACCTTCCCAAGTCTGGGCAAAGATCAAATAAGTTCTTGAGTACCAGATCACAACAGGTGTTTGCAGTGTTAACATAAATGGCATGTTATCCACCGATGCAAACGCGATTGCCGAGCACTTTGCTGAGCACTATGCTCGTGCCTCTCGGAGAATTACTCCCCACCCTTTCGCACTATCAAATGGTGGATGGAAGGGAAAGCCCTCTCGTTTACTACATGCCACAGTGAATCCTATAACACCCCATTTAAAGAGTGGGAGCTCCTCAGTGTCCTTGCACATTGCCCCGACACAGCTCCTGGGCCAGATCGTATCCACAGTCAGATGATTAAACATCTCTTGTCTAACTGCAAGAGACACCTCCACGTGATCTTCTGGTGTGATGGCGTCTTTCCATCGCACTGGTGGGAGAACACTATCATACCAGTGCTCATACCCAGCCAAAATCCGCTTGATGTGGATAGCTATTGGCCCATCAGCCTCAGCAACATTCATTGTAAGCTACTGGAATGTATGATGTGTTGGCAGGTTGGCAGTTGCGTTGGGTCCTGAAGTCACATGGCCTACTGGCTCCGTGCCAGAGCAGTTTCTGCCAGGGTTGCCCTACCACTGATTATCTTTTGTCCCTCGAGACTGCCATCCAAACAGCCTTTTCCAGACGTCAACGCCTTGTTGCCATCTTTTTGGATTTACAAAAAGCGTATGACATCACCTGATGACATCATCATCCTTGCCACGTTATACGAGTGGGGTTTCCGAGGCCCGCTTCTGATTTTTATCCAGAATTTCCTGTCGCTTGATACTTTCCATGTCCAAGTTGGTACCTCCTGTAGTTCCCCCCATCATCTAGGAGAACAGGGTCCCACACAGCTCTGTATTGAGTGTATCTCTACTTTTAGTCGCCATTAACAGTCCAGCAACAGCTGTATGGCCATCCGTCTCACCCTCTCTGTATGCAGTCGACTTCTGCATTTCGTATTGCTCCACTAGTACTGGTGTTGCAGAGCAGCGCCTACAGGGAGCCATCTACAGGGTGCAGTCATGGGCTGTAGCCCACGGCTTCCAGTTTTCGGTCACAAAGTCATGTGTCATGCCCTTCTGTTGGCGTCTTACCATTCATCTGGAACCAGAAATTTACCTTACTGATGATCTCCTGACTGTAATGGAGACATATCGATTCTTAGGACTGGGTTTTGATTCCCTGCAGAGCCCTTGTTGAAGCCCGCATTGACTATAGGAGTCTGGTTTATGGTTCGGCATTGTGGTTAATCGACCCAGTGCACCACTGTGGTGTTAGACTAGCGATGGGAGCTTTTAGGACGAGTCCGGTGACCAGCGTCCTGCCAGAGGCTGGAGTCCCTCCATTGCAGGTCAGGCATGCGCAACTGCTCACCAGTTACGTTGCACACATTCATAGTTCTCCTGTGCAACCAAATTACCATTTCCTTTTCCCACCCGTGGTGGTCCATCTCCCGCATTGGTGGCCCAGGTCAGGGCTTACAATTGCAGTGCACATCCGATCCCTTCTATCTGAACTGAAGTCCTTGCCTCTACCACCTATACTCGAGGTCCATTTGCGTACACTTCCTTGGTATACACCTAGGCCGCAGCTTCGCCTGGACCTTTCACATGGCCCAAAGGAGTCAGTTCACCCCGTGGCTCTCTGCTGTCACTTCCTCTCGATTCTTGACATGTACCGAGGCCATGAAGTGGTTTACACCGACAGCTTGATGGCTGATGGTCATGTCAGCTTCGCGTGTGTCTGTGGAGGGCATATTTAACAGCATTCCTTGTCCGATGGTTGCAGTGTTTTCACCGCAGAGCTGGTGGCTATATCTTGTGCTCTTGAGCACATCCATTCATGCATGCCCTGGGGAGTCGTTTCTTCTTTGTACTGTCTCTTTGAGCAGCCTACAAGCTATCGACCAGCGCTACCCCTGTCACCCTCTGGTAGTGACCATCCAGGAGTCCATCTATGCCATGGAACAGTCCAATCATTCAGTGGTGTTTGTGTGGACCCCAGGATTGTCGGAATCCCAGGCAGCGAACTTGCTGACAGACTGGTCAAACAGGCTACATGGAAACCGCTTATGGAAATCGGCATTCCAATAACTGACCTGCATTTGTTTTTACGCCATCAGGTTTTTCGGCTTTGGGGACGGATTGGCATAGTCTCAGTACGCACAACAAACTGCGTGCCATTAAGGAGACTACAAATGTGTGGCTGTCCTCCATGCGGGCCTCTTGCAGGGACTCTGTGGTTCTCTGCCGGCTCTGCATTGGCCACACTTGGGCGACCCATGGCTACCTCCTGCACCATGAAGACCCGCCTCAGTGTCGGCACAGCGCCCTGTTGACAATGGCCCATATTCTGGTGCACTGTCCCACTTTGACTGCCATGCGATGAAATCTTCGGTTACCGGTCTCGTTTTTGCTAATTTTGTCTGACAACGCCTCATTGGCTGATTTAGTTTTACGTTTTATTCATGAGGTTGGGTTTTATCATTTGATCTAAGTTTTAGTGCATGTCCTTTGTCTCTCTGTGTCCTCCACCCTAGTGCTTGTAGGGTGGTGGTTTTAATCTCTTCTACCTGTTTCTTATATTGCTGTGGTTTTCTTGTCCCCTTTTGTCCCTTTAAGCATTTGTTGCCCTTTCATCGTTGTTGTCATTTTTCCTTTCTCTCCATTTTGTGTTGTCAGTCGCACTTGTTTTATTCTCACCCTTGTGGCATTGTTTTATTCTGAACAAGGGACCTTCCCCCCCTCTTTTAAACCATCCAACCAACCGACTGACTAGCTTTTTGAAACATGAGCCATGAACCACACTGAATGGTCTAAGATCTCCACAACACATGAGTGCCACTGAATCACAAATAGCATGCTTTTAATATGCAATATTTTATTATCTGCCACAACATCCGAGTGAATACAGATTTTTTCAAGGAAATATTGTAATTTTTTATCGGTTATTTATGATGAAATGGAAATTAGTGTGGGTTTGCAACAATATAAGTGAAATAAGAAATTTATTTTTATGCAGAAAATGAGCCTTTAAATAAGCTACTGACCTGTCATGTCCTTTGTTGTTTGTTTACTAAAATACTGTTTCAGGATTCCATCGCCATTACAATTGTATTATCTTTTTATAATGAAATGAATCTTTGTAAACTTGGAGATTTTTGGCAAAAGATGCAAATTTCAACATGGTAATGAGAGAAGTGTAGATGTTACTCAAAACTTGCCACTGATCACACACTCCTGCACACTTTAGTAAGAGAACAAGTCAGTGAGTAGGAAGTGACCACAGTGCCACTGTTGTCAAACATGTCGTACTCAGAACTCTGGGGGGAAGGAGAGAGGCCAGTATAGTGCTGATGTAACAGTGGCCCCTAGATTTCTAAGATATACAACCTTAAACACTGGACTCGTACTACCTCTGTTTCTGATCTCTGCTGTTCACTTCAACAGACTCACCCTTTCAGATATTTTGACTCCTCTAGTGGTGTGCTACAGTACAGTGTGCAAGGACTTCCATGTGTACCAAAAATGCAACCATCTTCTCCAAGTGCTGGGGAAAAAAAAGGTCAAAATGCTTACTTTCTTCTCTGGCTATAATCCAAATTGTGAACATTGTTCACATCGTAAGCTGAAGATAAGTAAGGAAGGTGTACAATAAAGTACAATAAAGGGGATGAGGGACGGTATGTTGTAAGTTGTACACAGAAGCAAATTTGTTTATGTTGCTGTGTGCATGTCACCTAGGAACACGTGAAACCAGTACTTGTATGTTGGATGGTAGCTGCGATTGTAAGCTTACTGACATGTTAATTGTGCTCCTCCAGAGGTTTGTTCTTCCAAAGCTCATTTTTCAATTGATGCAGATTTTGATGTGGTTTTAAATTAAACGCAAAGATCATCATGGTTTTGAAATCATTATGCTGTGTCTGATGTAACTTGTAAACCTTTTTGATGACACCTCAGTTACAGTTAGCCCAGGACATGAGTAGTGACATCCGGTGGTGTGTTTGTTTGTTTGTCTATGTTTATTTGCTATGTTTGTTACTAGCAATTAGTGTCCTGATGTCTCACAATTGCTTCCAGTGCACTTTGCCACATTCCGTTGTTACCATGATGATTCACCATGATTCTTGCCATCTTCTTCCTTGTTTCCTCATGGCTTTTCCTTGTTAGGATGGTTTGTCTGTTATGAGTTTGTTTGTAAATAATTGCAGGCGTATCCACAAGATATTTGCTGTGTCCCAGAATTTGCATCTAAGACATGTACACCTACATCTATATCTAATGCTGGCACCATTCTCCAAAATTTTTGAGAATGTGATGTATTCTAGAATAGTATCTCACCTTACCAGCATCAGTATCCTTAGCAAATCACTGTCTCTGTTTCAGAAGGGTAATGCTACTAAGAACACCATTTACACGTCCACTCACTAAGTTTTACAAGCATTAAATAATAAAATATTGCTGGTTGAGCTATTTTCTGTGGCCTATGTAAGGCATTTGACTTTGTGAATCACGGTATTCTCATAGATAAATTGATATTTTATGGGATTGATGGTATAGCCAACCAATGGTTAATGTCATATTTAACCAAAATAATGCAGAAAGTTGCACTTAGTAATTCAAGTAATGTAGTCCAGTGAGATAATTCTGAATGGGGTGAGATCACATATGGAGTTTCCCAAGGTTCAATCTTAGGTCCACTGCTTTTCCTCATATATGTAAACAATCTTCTGTTTAGTATACAGCAAGCAGAGTTAGTTCTTTTTGCAGATGACACTAGTATTGTAATCGATCCAAGCATACATACAGAAATGGAAGAAATGGTAAACAAAGTTCTTAAAAGTATCATTGACTGGTTTTCTGTTAATAGTCTCATCCTCAGTTTTAAAAAGACACAACATATTCAGTTCTGCACAGCTAGAGGTACTGCACCAATGGTAAGTGTAACATATGATGAGGAAATAATAAATAGTGTGGAAACTTCAAAATTCTTAGGGGTCCATATTGATTTTTTAAATTGGAAAAAAAACACATTTTTGGATCTCCTAAAACAACTTAGTTCCGCTGCATTTGTGCTTAGAATCATTGCAAATCTTGTGGAGAGACAAATCAGCAATGAGACATATTTTGCATATTTTGTTGAATAGTGCCATATAGAATAATGTTCTGGGGTAACTTGTCTTTAAGAAAGAAAGTCTTCATTGCACAAAAACATGCTGTAAGAATAATATGTGGTACTTGCCCCTGATCACTTGAAGACATCTGTTTAAGGAGTTGTGCATTCTGACTACTGCTTCACAGTATATTTCTTCCCTCATATAGTTTGTTGTAAATAATCCACTACAGTTCAAACTGAACAATGAGATACATAATTACAGTACAGAAAGAGAAATGACTTTACTCCACATTAAGGTTGTCTTTAGCACAAAAAGGGGTGCACAGTGCTGCAACAAAAATTTTTGGTCAGTTACTCAGTGATGTAAAATGTCTGACAGACAGCAAAAAAAATTTGATAACGAATTGAGAAAGTTTATTCTTGAAAACTCCTTATATTCCATAGAAGAATTTCTGTTACTGTAATGGGTAAAAGGTGGTGGGCAGGAATTACTAACTCACATCAGTTTTTTTCCTTCTTTTAAAAAAAAGAACTGTTACTTATAAATGTTCATAATGTACCTGTATGTACACATTAATTTGCAATGTGAATGTAAAATGACTTGCTCCACCACTCATTATGATCTATCGTGCAAATGATCCATGGAACATGTAACTAACTAACACTGCTGTGTAACTTAAGTGTCTCGCAGAGTGTTCTGTGAACTACCTTCAGACTATTTCTGTACCATTTCAATCTCTTAACAGTGCATGGGAAAAATGGGCACTTAAATCTTTCTGTATGGGCTGTTATTTATCTTATTTTATTATGATGATAATTTCTCCCTCTGTTGGTTGGTGACAGTAAAATGTTTTCACATTCAGAGGAGAAAGTTGGTGATTGAAATTTCATGAAAAGACCTCACCGCAACAAAAAATGCTTTTATTTTTAATGATTGCCACCCCAATTCACTTATCATATTTGTAACATTCTTTCCCCTACTTCACAATAATACAAATTGTGCTGCCCTTCTTTAGACTTGTTCAGTGTCCTCCATCAATCCTATCTGGTGAGGTTCCCATACTGCATGGTAGTACTCTAGCAGAGAATGGACAAACAAAGTGTAAGCAACCCCTTTGGCAGACCTGTTGCCTCTTCAAAGTTTTGTGGCAATAAAATGCAGTCTTTGGTTTCCCTTCCCACCAACTTCAGCTATGTGACTGTTCCAATTTATGTTGTTTGTAATTGTAGTTCCTTGGTATTTAGTTGAATTGTCAACCTTCAAATTTGTGTGATTTATCATGTAACTGAAATTTAATGGATTTCTTTTTGTACTCATGTGGATGACTTCACAATTTTTTCTTATTCAGAGACAACTGCCACTTCTTACGCCATACAGATGTAGTGTCTAAGTCATTTTGCATTTGGTTTTGATCATCTGAGGACTTTACTAGATGGAAAATGACAGCATCATCTGCAAACAGTCTAAGAGGGCTGCTCAGATTGTCTCCTAAATCATTTATATAAATCATAAACAGCAGATGGCTTATGACTCTTCCTTGGGGAATGCCAGACATTACTTCTGTTATACTTGATGACTTTCCATCAGTTACTATGAACTGTGACCTTTCTGACAAGAAACAGTGAATCTAGTCACACAACTGAGACGAACTCCGTACACACGCAACTTGATTATAAGCTGCAGTAGTTGCTCGCTGAACAGCCAGCTACATAGCTCATTTACACATTGGCATTCATTGGTGACACATCAGGAGGGTATCAAGTAGCATTTCTAGAATTCTATCTGCTTTTATAATTTACATTTTCAGTTAATCTTGCTAGGATGTGTACATGCTGTGTGCAGATGCAGGAGGAACTGGCCACAGTTCGATAACAGCTGAATGCTCTTTTGGCTATGATCAGTCACCTTCTGGCTGCTGCTTTGGATATAGCGGTGGCGGAGAATGTGGCGTGTCACATGGGACACTTCAGGTGTTGCTTGTTTTGCCCACAGGCTCTGCTTCCGACGCACCTCGTAGTGCACCCAACATAGTGGATCCGCCCTCACAACAGAGGGAATGGCAGGTAGTAACGCATTCACGTCGCTCAAGGCGGAGGACCATTGTGGATACAGGCTGCCTGGCCCCTGGTCTTGCCCATTCACCCTGTGAGTGGACAGGTGGCTGCTCCTTCAGCAGGCTCTGAGCAGGCACACGGGAGGGAGGGGGTTACAAATTGTTAGGACTCCAGTGTTAGGCGCGTTATGGGGCCCCTTAGGTAGATAGCATTCAGGGTTAGAAAGAAACCAAGTGTGCAGTCTGTATGTCTGCCAGGAGACCTCATCCAAGATGTGGATGCGGCCTTGCCTGCACCTATCGAGCGTGCAGGGTGCAGTTGGCTCACATTGGCACTGACACCTGTTGTTTGGGTTCTGAGGCAATCCTCAGTTTGTAAAGGCAGTTGGTGGAGGTGGTTAAGACTATTGGCTGCATGGAGTGCAAGCAGAGCCCACAATTTGCAGCATTGTTCCTAGAGTTGATCAGGATCCTTTGGTTTGAAACGAAGTGGAGGGTCTCAACCAAACACTTCGTCAACTCTGTGATGGTCTTGGCTTCAGATTTCTAGACCTGGATTATCACGTGGGGATTTGTAGGACTCCCCTTGATAGGTCAGGGGTGCACTATGCAAAGGGCGTAGCTACTCAGGTATCGGAGTACTTGTGAAATGCACATGAGGATTTTTTAGGCCAGGCCAGGCAATACTTTGAGGTGCTCTGATGAATACTCACCAGTCGATATACACCAAGGGAAGTCAAACGGCATCAAAATAAAGACACTTCAACTAGCATAAACTGTCAAAATATTTGTAATAAAGGTCCCGAATTTACTTCCCTCCAGGAAAGAGCTCGTGGTCAAGTTATTCTTGGGACTGAGAGGTGGCTGAAACCTGAAGTGAAAAGCTCTGAGATATTTAGCAAGTCATGGAACGTAAATCGGAAAGATAGATTAGAGACCATAAGAGGGGGAAATGTTCATTACAGTTGACAAAAATATTGTCTCTAGTGAGGTTGAAGTTGAGTGTGACGGTGAGTGTGACGGTGAAGTTATCTGGTCGCGTATAATGGGTGTCGGTGAAACCAAGTTAATTGTTGGAGGTAGTCGCCCCACGTTCCTTCTTCCTGTCAACAGATGACAGTACTTTTGCCATTCTGGTTTACCAGTTTGCTTCCTCCTTCGTGTCTGCTACTCCATGCTCTGCACTCGTTGGTAACACACTGCATCTTGTACATGTTCACTGCGGTGCTCGGGGTCACAGCACCAAGTGTAAGTGTCCAGCTATTCTTTGCATATTTCTTTGCTCAGGCAGTTGTCCATAGTACTGTCTGGTGTCACTTTGGCATTGACTTAGGTTTCACAGCACCTATCCCGACCAGTGGTTTTTTAAATACTTTTTAAATTTTTTTTTTTATTTTTATTTTTTTTATTTTTTTATTTTTATTTTATTTTATTTTATTTTTTTTTTTTTTGTTGCATGTAAAAATTATGTCCCATCTCTTGCTATTTTCAACATGACACCTAAGATGGGTGTATAAGAGCCCGAAACTGGTCATGTATTAAATAAAAGAACCTTACAACTCGAGCGGTATTTTCAAGCTGTGGTAAAATGGTTAGTTGGGAATGTTCCTCCAACAGTATTGTTTACTGTAATATTTGGATACAGTGTTACTAATGGCCTCCTTGACAGAGCCAAGTCATTTAAATATCTGGAGGTAACATTGCAAAGTGATATGACATGGAACGAGCATGTGAGAACTGTGGTGGGGAAGGCGAATGGTCGACTTCAGTTTATTGGGAGAATTTTAGGAAGAAAGTTGACTGCATATAGGACACTGGTGAAACCTATTCTTGAGTACTGCTCGGGTGTTAGGGATCTGTACCAGGTCAGATTGAAGGAAGACATTGAAGCATTTCAGAGGCGGGCTGCTAGATTTGTTACTGGTAGGTTCGAACAACATGTAAGTGTTACGGTGATTCTGCAGGAACTCAAATGGGAATCCCTGGAGGGAAGTCGACATTCTTTTCGAGAAACACTATTGAGAAAACTTAAAGAACCGGAATTTGAAGCTGACTGCCGAACGATACTAATGCCACCAACATACATTGCACGTAAGGACCATGAAGATAAGATACAGGTAATTAGGGTTCAAACAGAGGCATTTAGATAGTTATTTTTCCCTTGCTCTATTTGCGAGTGGAACAGGAAAGGAAATGACTGGTAGTGGTACAGGGTACCCGCTGCCATGTACCGTATTGTGGCTTGCAGAGTCTTTATGTAGATGTAGACTAGACATTCAACTTTTGCAACTGTCCTCCATGAGGAATGAGCAGGCTATCAACAGTGTCTCCTCAAAGACCATTCAGCAAATGTTGCTGTGTATGGACCTCCGCAGCAGGTGGGTGGTTTGTACACCCACACTGACTGCTGTTTATCGTCAATGAAGGCTGGAATTTACAGGCTAATACCACAGCTAGATGTCCACTGAGTGGCAATGGGTGGCCTTTTCGAGTGAATAGTGTTTTATGCCTGTACAGTGTGAAATGTATGAAACCAAACAACCTGCAACATTGTTGGAAGGGACTAGGTTGGAGAAGGAAGCCTTATTGCCTGGGGAATATTCTCGTGGTATTCCCTATAAGGTGCAGTGGACTGACAGTATGCATCTGTCCTTGTGGAACATGTCTACCCCTACTTACTGTTTGTTTTTCCTTGCTACGATGGTATCTGTTGTGGCGTAACAAGCTAGCTACGCCACACTGAGAAGTAGCCGAAAGGGCACGCGTCAACTCATGCCGTCTTGCGTTAAGTCTGGAACAGGATACGTTATGAATGCTATAAAGATAAGAACGGAGCTTCTCGTATACTTAACTTTTATTCACTTCTGCGGTACATCGCTCTTGATAATACAAGTGAGACTCTCTCCAGATATGGTTAATGGCGCCTTGCTAGGTCGTAGCCATGGACTTAGCTGAAGGCTATTTTAACTGTCTCTCAGCAATTGAGAGAAAGGCTTCGTACGTGTAGTCGCTAGCAATGTCGTCCGTACAACTGGGGCGAGTGCTAGTAAGTCTCTCGAGACCTGCCGTGTGGTGGCGCTCGGTCTACGATCACACAGTGGCGACACGCGGGTCCGACATGTACTAATGGACCGCGGCCGATTTAAAGCTACCACCTAGCAAGTGTGGTGTCTAGCGGTGACACCACATTCCTCCCCCGCAAATCGGCGAACGGTCGTGTGATAAGGCCTCCGCCCGCCGTGGGGAGGACCCCATGTTGACGTATGCGATGAGGTGGGGAGCCTAACAACAGGCGAGGCTGTGCCACCCGCACCCGGCCATTCGGTCCGAGGGGATCTAGGAAACGCCTGAAAACCTAGTCCAGGGTGCACGTCAACATGCGGTGGCCGGCCGCGGTGGTCTCGCGGTTCTAGGCGCGCAGTCCGGAACCGTGCGACTGCTACGGTCGCAGGTTCGAATCCTGCCTCGGGCATGGATGTGTGTGATGTCCTTAGGTTAGTTAGGTTTAAGTAGTTCTAAGTTCTAGGGGACTAATGACCACAGCAGTTGAGTCCCATAGTGCTCAGAGCCATTTGAACCATTTGAACCAACATGCGGTGTATGCGCCCGTAGAGAGACAAGAGGGGCCGAAGGGTCGACCTCCATTGCGTCGGGGCACCCGACAGGCGAAGACGACATCTGGTCCGGAGCGGGCAAGAGTTCCATGGCGGAGGACAGCTGGTCACTGGAAGCGATCAGTGGCGCGGGACCCAGGGAGGCGCCGGGCGGCTGCAGCGAAGCGTCCACTGCGGGCGGCGCCGGCGGGAGAACAGGCGGCGGCGGCGGCATGTCGCCATGAGGCAATAGGGAAGGCAGCGTCTGTAACACCTGGGGATGAAGCGAGCCAGTAGATGGGTCCCCAGGGCGCTGACCGGACGGCACCGTCGTTGAAAGCAGACGGGGAGCGGCAGAACCCGTGCGATGACAGAGGCGCAGCTGATTGAGATGCCGACGCACCTCACCAGAGGCCCCCAAAACCAAACACATCGCACGGCCGAGGCAGCGAAGAATGCGCCCTGCGAGCCAACGCCGTGAACCGCGAAAGTTGCGATAGAAGACAACGTCGCCAGGAGCAAAAGCAGGAGCCTGCCGCTGCGCAGGAACCTGATGCGGCGGATGCAGCAAAGACATCAAGGTTCGATGAGGACGACCATGGAGCAACTCAGCCGGCGAGCGACCATCTCGGGGCTGAGAGCGATACAAAGACAAAAAGAGCAGCAATGCGTCCTCCCGAGAATGCGACTCTTTCAACTTCAACATCTGTGACTTGAAAGTCCGGACCAATCGTTCAGCGGCACCGTTTGACTGAGGCGAAAACGGCGCGGATGTCAGATGTTGAATACCATTGGCCTTGCAGAATGACTGAAATTCTGCGGACATGAATTGTGGGCCATTGTCGGAAACAATAGTCTGCGGAAGACCTTCAATGCAAAAAATAGCAGATAATGCTTGGATGGTGGCAGATGACGTCGTGGAAGACATCCGGACAACAAAAGGAAAATTACTGAAAGAATCAACCACAACCAACCATCGAGTATTCCAGAATGGACCGGCAAAATCTATGTGCAAGCGTTGCCAAGGGGAAGTGGCTTTTGGCCATGCAAAGAATTTCCGCGGCGGTGCGGATTGTTGTTCGGCACACGCCATGCAAGAAGAGCACATATCCGTAATCGCAGCATCGATTCCGAACCAAGTACAGTGCTGACGAGCAAGTTGTTTCGTGTTCACTATACCCCAATGTCCTTGGTGAAGAAGCCGTAAGACAGAGGACTGTAACGAACGTGGGACCACGACTCTGGACTGGTCATTATCAGAACGCAACAGCAAAACACCACGTCGTACAAAAAGTCTCTCTTTGTGAGCAAAAAATCGGCGAACCAGCGGATCCTCGATCCATGACTCCGACAAGGGCCATTGCGTAGCAACAAAACGCAAAACAGTAGCAAGGACAGGGTCAGCAGCTGTGGCTGTAGCTACACAACGAAAATCAATCGGAAACGATTCGACCACGTTATCGGTTTCCGCATCAATGAACATGCAAGCAAGTTCGGAAGAATCGAATGCTCTTGCGACCTCATCACGCAATGCGTGGGGAACATTGCACGCTCTGAAAACTTTCGGTTGCGCGTTGACTTTCAGTTCAAATTGTGCTTCATAGTTCTTAGCGCAACCAAGGCCCGGTGCAAAAATGTCTGCAAATTCGTCACACAGACGAGAAACACTGTCTGAAGGCACAGTCTCGTTCACTGATAGGACCTGATTTACTATAGACAAGTTAAACAACTGAAATAAATCTAAACCAAACAAGTTCACTGCCGAAGAAGAACGAAGAACGGAAAAAGACACAGGTTTTGTTTGTCCCTTGTATGTTGCAAGAAGGCTGCACTGTCCTAACACAGGGAGATTCTGTCCGGAATAACTCATGAGCTGAACATTTGCGGCACGCAACGGAGGTGCGCCCAGTCGTTTGTATGTGGCGTGATTGAGCAATGAAACTGCAGCTCCAGTATCGAGCTGGAACGGTATCACTTGTCCGGCAAAGTCCAAATCTACATAAAGTTTATTGTCCTGCTGACGACAAGAGCGACTGTTTTGTGCAACGTGAACAGACACTGGTACAGAATCACGTGCGACGTGACGGGATTTCCGTCGACGTCGACGCACACTGTTTGTGGGACGAACACAGTCACTGTTAGCGAGAGGAACACTGGGCGGAGTGGCACAAACTACATGAATGTCCATGGGCGAAGGTTCCCGAGCCTGTGTGTCCTTGATTCGATTCCGGCGTGAAGCAAAGGGCCTGGAATGGTTGTGATTGTCTGATCTGTGCTTTTTCTGGCAAACACTTTGAACATGTCCTTTTGTATTACAGAAAAAGCAAATAGCCTGGCGTAACGGGCAGTTCTCACGCGAATGTCTAGTGGCACACCGCGGGCATTATTTCACTGCATTTGCTTGCTTTCGCGGGACACGTGGCGGTGCTGACGTGCGCGAAGGCTGTTTACAGGACCGCGCAGCGCGCCCGGCAGGCCGGTTAATGCGACACACTGCTGGCGAAGTTTCAAATTATTCCTGAGCAAAGTCAAGTGTGTCTTGCCTATCCAATATGTCTATCACTTGTTGAAGGGAGGGATTGACGAGTTTCAAAATCTGTTCCCGTATGCGAACATCAGAAACGTTCTGTGCAATTGCATCACGCACCATAGTATCTGAATAAGGGAGTCCACATTCACATTCAAACGCACAATCCCTAGTGAGTCCTTGCAAAGTTGCAACCCACTCCCGATTAGTCTGACCGGCCGTACGTTTGCTACGAAAGAACGTATACCTTTTTGCAACGACATTAACTGTTTCTTTGAAATAGGCATCTAACGCTGACAAAATTTCTTCGTAGGACAGATTCGCTACATCGCGTCGGGGAAACAATTTCACTATCACACGGTAGGTGGACACACCTACACACGAAAGCAAAAACGGATGCCGCTCATTACCTTGAATTCTGTAGGCGGCGAGATGAAATCCAAATTGTCGGGACCATTCTGTCCAGCTTTCGTCGTCAGGACGAAAAGCACGGAACGGCGGTGCAACTGCGTGTTGTGGCTGCGGTAGCGATGAAGCGGCGGCGGCCGCATCGGTTTGCAGCGCACGTTGACCCTGGACGAGCTGTCCAAGGGCATCCAATAACGCCTGCGTCTGCTGATTCTGCAAGCGATAAAATTCAGACAGTACATCTGGAGAATGTGGCGAAGCCATGACACAAGCAAATTAGTGCAAAGTAGAAAGAACACGTTTACACTCGTCGCCAAACTGTTGTGGCGTAACAAGCTAGCTACGCCACACTGAGAAGTAGCCGAAAGGGCACGCGTCAACTCACACCGTCTTGCGTTAAGTCTGGAACAGGATACGTTGTGAATGCTATAAAGAAAAGAACGGAGCTTCTCGTATACTTAACTTTTATTCACTTCTGCGGTACATCGCTCTTCATAATACAAGTGAGACTCTCTCCAGATATGGTTAATGGCGCCTTGCTAGGTCGTAGCCATGGACTTAGCTGAAGGCTATTCTAACTGTCTCTCGGCAATTGAGAGAAAGGCTTCGTACGTGTAGTCGCTAGCAATGTCGTCCGTACAACTGGGGCGAGTGCTAGTAAGTCTCTCGAGACCTGCCGTGTGGTGGCGCTCGGTCTACGATCACACAGTGGCGACACGCGGGTCCGACATGTACTAATGGACCGCGGCCGATTTAAAGCTACCACCTAGCAAGTGTGGTGTCTAGCGGTGACACCACAGTATCCACCAGCAGGAAACTGCGACATGTCACACAGATTCAAACCCAATCAAGAATCCTTGGAAACTCCTCCATCTGGCTGTTCGCAGCATCGGTCCTCATCCAAGAAACATATTGCAGCTGGCCATGACACTGGAGCTGGCATGCCTCCACATCCCTGTACATACCATCCAGAACCTCATTGACAGTCTTCCTGCACATCTGGTAGTGATCAGCACTGCTGAAGGTGGCTATTCAGCTTTTTACTTGTGGCCACATTAATAGGATTGGGCAGTGTAGAACATTTGTGCAACCCATTCTTGAGTACTGTTAGTGTTTGGGATCCCCACCAGGTCGGATTAAAGGAAGAGGTCAAAGTAATTCAGAAGTGTGCCGCTGATTTATTGCTGATAGATTCAATCAGCATGCACATATTGAAGAGATGCTTCAGGAAGTGAAATTGGAGTCCCTGGGGGAAGACAATGCTCTTTTCTTGAGGCATTATTGCAGAAATTTAGAGAACTGGCATTTTAGGCTAATTGCAGGCTGATTCTACTGCTGCCAACATACTGTTTGCATAAGGACCATGAAATAGGGTTCGTATGGAGGCTTATAGACAATCGTTTTTTTCCGTTACTTTATTTGTGAGTGGAACATGACAGGAAATGACTAGTAGTGGTATAAGATAGCCCCTGCCATGCTCAGTATGGTGGTTTCCATTGCCTTCTGCCATAGATACCACAATTTACAGCTACAGTAGTGATTATTGCTATGTCTACCCTCTTCCTGTGTTCATCCTGCACCTTTTGAGACTGAAGCACTTTCTGTATTTCCCCTGAAACCCTCCAACCTGAATGAAAGTGTATAAAGAAAACCTGAATAATATTATAAACCCTGTGAAGTAAACTGGAAACTCTTTTGCCGTAGACAGGTTTGTGGAGCAACGTTTCACAGTGCCAACATTGTACTGGATCCTATGCAAGCATTTTAGTCATGGGAATGGAAAGTGAATAATAGTTTGGCACATGAGATGGTCTATAATAGCCCACTGTAATGCATCATTTTGGTTAACTAGACCATTGGCAGGAAAATACAGTTTTAACTCTTTTTTTATTCCTTTGCCATGATGTTTGGTTTGTATTTAAAAACTACACCAATCAAAAAACCCATTAATTGCATTTACCTCATTACTCTAAATATCTGACTTCAGACACCTCTGTATAGCTTTGAATTGTAGGCATAATTATTTTTAGAGGTCCATAATAGACTTTGTATTTTACAGTTAATATTTTCTAACACGTGACCCAGTAATATTGTTTTGCGAATTTGATAATACTGTCTATTCAGGCTGTTTCTAGGCAAAGAAGTACTGGTTGCACCCTTACTCATTTGCTGTGGGTCGAAATATTCTGTCATTAACTTACCGAGAAAATGTAGTCACTGCTTCTAAACACTTAGGGGCAATAACTATTAGGTGTAGCTGTATGGAATTTTAACATTTCTTATGGTAAACAGGTAATGATTTCATGTTCGGTTCTGTCTTTTACAAATAGCATTCCAAAAATTGCTTTTGTGATAGGATATTTTCGCTGACATAAAACACCATACCTTTTGGATCTGTAGCTACATGAAGGAAAGCCAGCTGTGTTGTTACCCCACATTCTATTTCATAATTTGGGTAAACATTGTTCAAAATATTGCTTTCTTTCTCTACCTGGTGAATACATACAAACAAGGGAGGAGGGGGGGGGCAGAGAGAGAGAGAGAGAGAGAGAGAGAGAGTGTGTGTGTGTGTGTGTGTGTGTGTGTGTGTGGAAATATATAGCTTTGTGTCACAAGAAACAGACATAATTGTTGTTTCCTTGACCATATGAGTCCATAAGCTTGTGGAAGGTAATTTTGAGGCTTCAGTCTTCATTCCATAACGTGCGAAGTAATCATTTAAAGTTGCAAAAAATGAAAATAAATGATTTCAGAAAAATATCTGATTGGTAAAATTAGTCTATCATTCAAAGTTAACTCTAAATGATAGATAGTGAGCCATTTAAGCTCACTCTTAAAAGCTTTGTAGCCTCGGTGTCTCGCATTTGTTGGTATTCAGGTGCTGTCACTGCGACTTGAACATTTAGTCAGGTCCATAATCTGTGTCGTAATGTGAGCAGTCCTTAACACATGGGGCAAGGGCGAATACAGAGTGAACTTCGAATATCTCACATTTTCTGAATCAATGATTAATTCCCTCTACCTGATGTCACATCGTGGTCCAGTTTGTATGCTACTTTTACCAGATGAGCTGCCATTTTGTCTAGAGTGGTCCACTTTTTTTGCTGTTAAATGTACCTTCTGATGTAATAGAAGTGCCCCAGATTCGTTTTTAAAGTTTTTGCATTATTTGCCCTTTGCAAACTACTTTGCCATGGTGGATACACTAGTTCCCATCAGATCACTGAAATTAAGCAGTGTCGGGTTGGCTAGCACTTGGATGGGGACCCATCAGGGTCTGCTGTGTGCTGTTTGCAGATGAGGTGCACTCAGCCCTTGTGAGGCCAATTAAGGAGCTACTTGATTGAGAAGTAGTGGCTCCAGATCACAAAAACAGACAATGGCCAGGAGAGCAGTGTTCTCACCCCATGCCCCATTGTATCTGCATTTTGGCCTGAGGACAACATGGTAGTTGGTTGGTACTCTTCCAAGGCCTGTTTGGTTGGAGTTCTTTTATTTGCCTTGCATTCAGACTAATGCCAGAGTAGATGGCCATAGTCATGAAGGCACATACATTCAAGCAGAAACAGTGATGCCGTTACTCATTCAAAATACTGTATTAATGCTGTTACTGAAATTGCATTTTTTTTTTTTTTTAAAAAAAGAGAACCTTAGGCTTCTCTTTTATCTACTGCTTTTTCATTAGATGCTACAGTGCATGTTACTTTCATAAGATGATGTGATGTCCTAATTCATATTTTGCATGTAAAAACTCTGATCTAGCGATCTAAAGAAAAGTTTTTAAAGGTTTCTCTGGGTGTAAACATATTTGTAGATAATGTTTTGGAATCTTTTCATGAAAACTGCGTTGCATACTTTACCATTTCGTTATGTGTTTACTGTCTAAGAATACATGCTTATGATTTTATTTCAGATGCCAGAGGAACAAGCCTTCTGTGTTCTTATTAAACTAATGTACAATTATGGCCTACGAGATTTGTACAAGGATGGCTTTGATGTCCTCTACTTGAGATTGTATCAACTGGACAGGTTGATGGAGGTATTCAGTAATTTTAAAATGCTAGTATCTGTTGTAGTATTATCATGTATTAGTACATCAGTTTTAAAATTGTGTATGGATACATAGTCGCGTAATGGTATTAATCAATAGAACATTCTCAAGTGCCTAGCCACATTAAATGGTTAAATGACAATGGCATTATGGCTGAGCTGTTCGAGTAACTTTCTTTGATATATCTAGTCAAAAGTTTATTTATTTATTGGATCCACAGACTAAATACATTGTGTGGATCAGGTAAAATACCTGTTTGTGTTTCGTCCATTCACCATTTATAATATCACATTAGCTGCATGGTCTGATCTCCTGTTCAAAACCTATATTGACGTGGAATATTTGCAGTTTTAATTTCTGACACGTAAAGTCTGTTGGTCAGAGCCTCACACAAATTGTGTCTTTTAGCGTATGTTGATGCAAGTTTAGTCCGAGTACTAGTCATAGAGTATGGAAAATGTTTCCATTCTTTAAATAACTTTATACGCTTCATGTGGCATTACTTTCAGAATGTCATTATTTTTATTATGAACTATGTTTCTGTTCCAGCTCTTGAACTATAAAAAATTTCAAGAAATATTAGAATGTTTGTACAGTTTTCTTTATGTTTTTAGTTGTTATGCCATGTGCCATCTGAACTGAAGAAATTTGATGTCTACTCCGTATAACTTACTTCACGCTGTCTCTGTTCTCAACCACTTCTCTGATCAGATTTGCATTATATCCTTTCAGGCCATTATAGCACATGGGGATTAAATGTAAACTGGAAAAAATGTATTTTTGGAAACATATTTTGTTTCCATGTTATCTTTTGTGAGACATGGTTTTACATCCAGATACATATGAAGTGTGAGCCATAACTAGTTTTCCTGGGGATAGATGTATGTGAAGTGTGAGAAACTTTCTTGTTTTGTATTCATATTAAACATTTTTTGTGAATGTCAACCATTACAGGAATTGTTACTAACTTGTATTAGGCTAGATTATTGTTATGTGGCATACAAAGAAGATTATTCAGGACTGATAAAGGGTTCTACATTACCATTACATACAGTAATGAAAGCTTAAATTAGGACTCTGTTTTTTTTTTAAGAAATATGCTTAAAGGCAAATACCAAAATTCAGATTTCTTGTTTGTTCAGCTCTTCGTGATGGCCTTTATAACTGGCAGAATAAAGACCACAGGATGACAAAGCTTATGTACACCTCGAATACAGTGAAGAAGAAGAAGATGAAGAAGAAAGTATTGAGAATGTGAAATAGTTAGCAATGTAGTCTGCAACAAGACCTACAATCGAAACTTCCTGGCAGATTAAAACTGTGTGCCGGTCCGAGACTCAAACTCGGGACATTTGCCTTTCGCAGGCAAGTGCTCTACCAACTGAGCTACCCAAGCACGACTCACGCCCCTTCCTCACAGCTTTACTTCTGCCAGTACCTCGTCTCCTACCTTCCCAACTTTACAGAAGCTCTCCTGGGAACCTTGAAGAACTAGCACTCCTGAAAGAAAGGATATTGCGGAGACATGGCTTAGCCACAGCCTGGGGGATGTTTCTAGAATGAAAGTTTCACATCAGCGCACACTCCACTGTAGAGTGAAAATTTCATTCTAGAAACATCCCCCAGGCCGTGGCTAAGCCATGTCTCCGCAATATCCTTTATTTCAGGAGTGCTAGTTCTGCAAGGTTCGCAGGAGAGCTTCTGTAAAGCTGGGAAGGTGGGAGACGAGGTACTGGCAGAAGTAAAGCTGTGAGGATGGGGCGTGAGTTGTGCTTGGGTAGCTCAGTTGGTAGAGCACTTGCCCGCGAAAGGCAAAGGTCCCAAGTTCGAGTCTCGGTCCAGCACAAATTTTTAATCTGCCAGGAAGTTTCACATCAGCGTACACTCTGCTGTAGAGTGAAAATTTCATTCTAGACCTACAATCAATTGCAAAGGAGATGGCTCTTTGGTGTTCTGAAATTTAGCATACCCAAGTTCTACAATACTTCTTGTATGTTCCCACATAGAGTCTCTAACAGACTTTACAGGCCATAAATATCATTTGGTCTTACCAACACTAAATCCTGTGGTACACACCTCCACTACTAGGGTTCAGTAGTCAAAGAGGCAACACGGACCCATCTGTGTCCTGAAACTTTCAATAAATATGATCATCATCATCAGCAGCAGCAGCAGCAGCAGCAGCAGCAGTAGTAGTAGTAGCAGAGAAAGCAACATAAAACACTTAAGTGGTGCTGGTGGCACCTGTGTTCCCACATAACTGTAGTGATTAGTGCTCCTGAGTGATGCATTTGCCACAGCTGGTCATTGCTGATTTTCCACTGTTTAAACAGCTTGTGAAAATAATTTTTGTTGGCTAATGTAGAACACATGCTAATTGTAATAAGGCCATCCATGAGCGTAAAGAAATCTATGAAGCCAAACTGGTCGTCAAAAAGATTTTATCATCAAGAGAGTAGAATGATTACATGAAGTGGATTTGCACTTGTCAGTGACATTACCTTCACTGTAATAACAACAAAAAGGGGGATGGGGAGTAGTAGTAGTTTGTATCCATCTAGACAATTGAATACTTCTAATTTTTGTTATCTGTTGGTATTCATTTAATAAATGTATGTGAATGAAATTGTTTTATTTTATTATTTTTAGCATCAAAGTACTTAATAGTGTAAATGATGTGTAATAGTATTTTACAACCAGGTGCTTTCATTTATGTACATCCTTAAAACTTTGAACATTTGACTAGCTGGTAAAATCTCTTTCTCTGTTTTACTGTGCTCACAAATTGTATGAGGGAGGGCAAAACATTTTTGTGTGTTTATTTTCTTTAATATATTCTGCATACTGTGTTTACACAGTACTGTCCTATACCTCGTTTATTTTGTACATTGAAAAGATGTGTGGGACCAAACAACAAAAAATAAACAAACAGTGATTACAAATGCTAAAGAGAGCTTGAGTTACAAACCAAGAACTTTATGTTAATGATTGTCATCCTGAAAATGCTTGAAATTACAAGATATCAGATGATTTTACTGTTGTTCTTCTTGCACAGATGTGAAACAATAGTTGTATTGGATGCTATACTGGCATTTGATCTGGACAATACACTAAAAAGTTACAGAGTGAGTTAAGGAGTCAGTAATATGAGCCATTTGAATCTTGAAAGTTGACACAGCTTTGTACATTCTAAGCCCCAGAAGGATTATCATCACCATAATAAGACTGATTATCTCATTTTGTTATGAAAATAATAGATTGTTACTAACCATATAGAGGAGACTGAGTGGCAGACGGGCACAATAAAAAATACTTCCATACATTTGAACTTTTGGCCAAAAGACCTTCTTCTAAAGTAGAAAACACAATGAAAACAAAATGTGTATGTCTTTTGTACTGTAGAAGAAGACCTTTTTGGCCAAATAGTCAAATGTGTAGCAGTCATCTGTCTGCGGCTCAGTGTCTGCTCTATATGGTAAGTAGCAATCAATCCTTTTCATAATATGTCATTATTCCATCCTGGATTATCTAATGTTTGTTATCTCATTTGAATATTTCCCTCCAGTGTATAAAATTTGATTTCTTAGGGAGGTGGGAAGCATTCCTGAAGTAGTGATGCTATAACTGAGTTGAGCCACAGCAGTGAGATGTTTAGATGTTACTCACAATGCCAAAGACAGTTCCTTCTTCAAAAATTGTTTATGAAATCATCCTCATTCATCATACAGAGCCCTACAATTGATTATGTAACTGACAAGGGAACCTCCCCATCGCACCCCCCCTCAGGTTTAGTTATAAGTTGGCACAGTGGATAGACCTTGAAAAACTGAACACAGATCAATCGAGAAAACAGGAAGAAGTTGTGTGAAACTATGAAAAAAAAAATAAGCAAAATATACAAACTGAGTAGTCCATGCTAAGATAGGCAACATCAAGGATGATCCGAGCTCAGGAGCGCCGTGGTCCTGTGGTTACTGTGAGCAGCTGCGGAACGAGAGGTCCTTGGTTCAAGTCTTCCTTCAAGCGTAAAATTTTATTTTTTATTTTCAGACAATTATCAAAGTTCAGGCACTCACACATAATCAACTTCGCTCTCCAAAATTCCAGGACATGTTCAGATTTGCTTGGACATATGCAGGATTCGACGGTCTACACACGGAAAAATTTGAAAATGTTAAAAACATATGTTTTGACAGAGCACAGGGAAAAGTGTGTGACTGTGAAACTGTTGGATTCATTTGTTGCAGTTTATGTGACAAACTCTTATGTTTTCATCACTTTTTTGGGAGTAATTCTCACATTTACAAGAAAACCTAAATCAGGCAATGTAGAAGAATCTTTTTACCCATTCGCCAAGTGTACAAGTTAGGTGGGTCGACAACATATTCTTGTCATGTGACGCACATGCCCTCACCAGTGTCGTATAGAATATATCAGACGTGTCTTCCTGTGGAGGAATCGGTTGACCAGTGACCTTTCGATCAAATGTTTTCGGTTCCCATTGGAGAGGCACGTCCTTTCGTCTACTAATCGCACGGTTTTGCGGTGCGATCGCAAAACACAGATACTAAACTTATTACAGTCAACAGAGACATCAATGAACGAATGGACAGATCATAACTTTTCAAAAATAAAGAAAAACTTTTCACTTGAGGGGAGACTTGAACCAAGGACCTCTCATTCCGCAGCTGCTCACGCTAACCACGGGACCACGGCGATCCTGCGTTATGATTATCCTTTATGTTGCCTATCTTCGCATGGACTACTCAGTTTGTATATTTTGCTTATTTTTTCATAGTTCCACACAACTTCTTCCTGTTTTCTCGATTGATCTGTGTTCAGTTTTTCAAGGCCTATCCACTGTGCCAACTTATAACTAAATCTGAGGGGGGTGCGATGAGGAGGTTCCCTTGTGAGTACTGATTGTAGTGTGTTGCCTGGGCCCCAGCATGGTAACAATAGAGAGATGATGTCCATGCAGGGCTATTAATAAGCTGCTCGCAGCATCACATTGTCACTGACAACAGGAACAAGGATATAAGGGGCAAGTGACTTTTTTATATATCAAATGACGATAGCATTGAAGTACTGCTTATTTCACTGGAAAGATATCAATGTTACATTCCTTCTACTATAAGCATTACTTAGGGCAATGCCTCCAGATCTGAATCTTATAGGTTTGAAGTCCATGACTGCTAAACTTTTCAACTTGCTTTTTTAAGTGCAGGAATACGTATGCAATCTCTTGAAAGAATAGGATGTCTTAAACTCCACTTTCCTGTTCTTTTTATGTATATATTAAATGTCTGTGGATGCTGAATTTGTAAGCTCCAAACAACACTGAAACTTTATTTCTCCTTATGAAATGTTCTGTGGCTGTAGCTGTGCTACACATTAAGGATTTCATCAGTTGGACAGTTATCTGACCTTTCACATTATTATACTCATTTTGTAGGTTAATTATTTAAGGGCTAAAGGTAACAACTCACTGAATAGTAGAAGCACTGAGTTAGTCAAAAGGCAAATAAACAAGGGTTTTGGATAAATCTCTTTTCATACCTGGGGTGAGCAGATACTACAGCACAAAACCTGTTCAAAATGATGGTTATCTTTGTTATAACTTCAAGTTGAACAAGTATAATTCAAGGACGATGCTATACATGAAAGTCACAGGTCGAGTAAACAAAGTAAGGCGTGTGCACACTTTAAAAGTCAAATCATAACTGAGTCCGAGTCTAGCGGCTGCTGGCTAGCTGGCCGCTTAGGTCGCGCTGCTGCTGCATGGCTGGCAGACAGCACCGCATGTAGAGGATACGCATAACTGCGCGGCGGCACTTTGAAAGATTGGTGAGTCACAACACTTTTCCCCCCTTTGAAGTTTTTGCACAGGTCTTGATGGAGGTGCCCTGTAGATTGCTAACGTCCATAGGTGTTGTTTGACTGGCCGTAAAGTCTCGAGGAGGAGGCTTACCGTACGGACGGCAGTGTCCCCGATGATAACGGGTCGAGATGACAGGAGACGTGGGGGTCGAATCTGCTGGGGCTGCGTGCGCCAATCTGCCCGTTGCAGCAAGTCCGGTTGTTATAACAGGAGACATGGGCGATGTGTCTGCGTCCGTAGGAGGAGGAGGCGAGTAGAGTTGCTCCGACAGATGATGGTCATCTGGTTCCTGCATGGGCACGTCTCCTGTTGGCGTCAGTTCTTGTGCCGGCACCGATATGATGCTGAGAGGACTGCGTTGTGAGTAATGAGAGATTCCAGGATCCCGAGCGTCAGGTAGAGCCGAAGGTGGTGTAGCGCCATCCGGAACAGGTGTTGCCGGCACACGAGGCCCAAGCTGGTCCGAATGACGCACTGCAACACCCGCGTCCATCTGGATTTCATACAGGTGTCGGCCAAGTGAAGGCACCCACGGCTGTAAGGTGGAAGGCCACAGAAGATGAAGTAGCATGCGGGGCGGTCGGCCATGTAAGAACTCAGCTGGGCTGTGGTCGCCCATGGGGGTGAAACAGTAAGAAGCCAGAAATTGGAGAAGCGCATCATCAGCAGCAGAAGAAGTCAGGAGTTTTCTCATGTGAGCCTTAAATGTGCAGACCAGTCGTTCAGCCTCACCGTTGGACTGTGGATGGAACGGAGGGGCCGTGACGTGCATGACGCCATGACAGGCACAAAAATCCGCAAAATCGGAAGAGGCAAATTGCGGACCATTATCAGTAACAAGAGTAGAGGGAAGGCCTTCCAAAGAGAAAATGCGAGCCAGAACATTGGTGGTTGCCGCGGTGGTAGGCAATGTGCAACGGACAATGAAAGGAAAGTTAGAGTAGGTGTCAATAACGAGAAGCCAATAAGTACCTAAAAAGGTCCCACGAAGTCAGCATGAATACGCTCCCAGGGCTTCTCAGGCGAAGGCCACGGTGACAAAGATGACTTCGAGGCGGCGGCCTGTGACGCACAAGGGCTGCAGGCAGCGACCATGTGTGCGATTTCAGAGTCGATGCCAGGCCAGTACACATGACGGCGCACCAGAGATTTTGTGCGAGAGATACCCCAGTGCCCTTGAAGGAGGCGGAAGACCGAAGCACGCAAAGACGCAGTACCACAACACGCGGCGAAGCATTTTCGGTGGAAAGGAGGATAACACCATCCCTAGCCGTGAGGTGGTAATGCAAAGTGTAGTAGTTCTGCAACGGATCAGAAGTCTTAGCGGATGGACGATCTGGCCAACCATTCTGAATACAGCGTAAAACCCGGGAGAGGGTAGGGTCAGAACCCGTAGCAGCCGCCAGCAGGTCCCCGGTGATGGGGAACCCGTCCACAACCTACTGCTCAGCAACATCCAGGTGGAAACACAAAAGTTCGTCCCTATCGAAAGCCAGATCAGGACCCATGGGAAGGCGAGACAGTGCATCAGCATTCGCATGTTGAGCCGTCGGCCGGAAATGAATCTCACAATTGAAACGAGACAAGTAAAGAGACCAACGCTGGAGGCGGTGTGCAGCCTTGTTGGGAAGTGACGTTGATGGATGAAACAAGGAAACAAGTGGTTTGTGATCTGTAACAAGATGAAATTTGGATCCATAGAGAAAAACACCAAACTTATGAAGAGCATAAATAATGGCCAAAGCTTCTTTTTCAGTTTGAGAATACTTTTGTTGGGCATCCGTGAGCGTTTTGGAGGCATAAGCAATGGGTTGTTCAGAACTGTCAGAAAAATGGTGCACAAGGACTGCACCAACCCCGTATTGAGAGACGGCCGTGGCAAGAACAAGATGTTGGCCAGGTTGGATGAGTAGCCAGGCACGGGGCCGGTTTCAGCATAGTCTTCAATTTCTGGAAAGCCGCATCGCATGACGCGGACCAGTGAAAAGGCATGTTTTTATGCAACAGGCGATGCAATGGCTGAGCCACCGAAGCAGCAGACGGTAAAAACCTGTGATAGTATGCTATTTTCCCCAAGAAGGCCTGCAGTTCCTTAACACATGTAGGGTGAGGAAGGGCATCGATCACAGCGACAGTTTGCTGAAGCGGACGAATACCATCCCGAGAGAGTTGAAACCCCAAGTACGTGATATATGACTGAAAAAATTTTGATTTATGACATGAAAAAGTGTGTGGAGATTCTGAAGATGTTCTTCAGTAGTGGAGCCAGTGACAACAATGTTGTCCATGTAATTTATACACCCAGGGACAGTGAGCAATAATTGTTCCAAGAATCGCTGAAAGAGAGCAGAGGCACTGGCAACCCCTAATGGCAATCGTTGGTATTGATAGAGGCGAAAAGGCGTGTTAAGGACCAGAAACTGCCGGGAAGCAGTGTCGAGAGGAAGTTGATGGTAAGCTTCTGACAGGTCAAGTTTAGAAAAATAGTGGCCTCCACCAAGTTTAGTGAACAATTCTTCAGGTCGAGGTATAGGATAAGTGTTGATGAGGCATTGAGCATTTACAGTGGATTTGAAATTGCCACAGAGACGAATATCACCATTTGGCTTAGCCACGACAAAGACAGGAGAGGACCACTCACTTGAAGTGACAGGAAGCTGGACCCCTGAAGCAGTGAGACGATCCAGCTCCTGTTTGACCCGATCACGAAGGGCCACAGGAATGGACCGAGCCTGAAAAAACTTTGGCCGAGCAATGGGTTTGGGCATGATAAGAGCTTCAAATTCGTTTGCACGGCCTAACCCAGGAGAAAAAAGGGACGAAAATGCCATCGACAAGGAATCTAATTGAGCATAAGGAATAGCATCAGAGACGATATTGACAGAGTCATATATGGAGAACCCAAAAACACGAAAGGCATCGAAACCAAAAAGATTCTCCGCGTTACTATGGTCGACCACAAATATGGGAACAGTGCGAACAACAGATTTGTAAGATACCGCAGCATCAAATTGTCCCAAGAGAGAAATCTTCTGTTTATTGTAAGTCCGTAATTGCCTAGTGACAGGTAACAGGATTGGAGAACCCAACTGAAGATACGTCTGAAAATTGATGATAGTGGCAGCAGAACCAGTATCCACCAGCATACGAACATCCCGACCAAGTATTTGGACAGTGAGGAATAACTTCCCTGAAAGGGAAGAAGTACAATTGACAGACAACACAGAAGCAGAATCAGCGTCATGTTCATGAACATCAGGTATGTGGTCGGATTTGCAAACAGATGACAGATGACCCTTTTTTTTTTCATCTGTGACACATGGCCCAACGTTGTGGACAATCTTCTCCTGAATGTTTCGTAAAACACCACGGACAGGAAGGAAGTCGCTGTGGGGTTTGCTACAGTTTCTTAGAGGTGTGTTTACGGTTAGGCCGAGGCTGCGCTTGGGAGCGTACTGCGGCCACGTCGGCTGGCAGGGACACGCCGCGCGCTTTGTCAACAGCGCACAGAGGTTGTACTTCCCCGACGTCGCCCCATGCCTCTATTTGCGCTCCCGCAGCACGAGAAATTTCAAAAGACTGGGCGATGGATAGCACTTCATCTAGAGTCGATGAGGGCACGTTGCCTAACTTATTTGTTGGGCGCCGACAGGATAATAGCATCCTGTACCATGGAATCGGCTTAGGATTCTTTGTTAACTCCAGTAACAAATTGACACTTTCGACTGAGGCCGTTAAGTTCAGCAGCCCAAGCGGCATAGGATTGATTCGGTTGTTTTTGACAACGATAAAAGGCAACACGAGAGGCTACCACATGCGTATGCTTTTGAAAATAGACGGACAGAAGTGAGCATATTTCAGCGAAGGACAAAGACGCAGGATCTTTCAAAGGAGCCAATTGTGACATCAACCAATACATTTGAGGTGAAATCCATGAAAGGAACAGAGACTTACATGTTTGGTCCGTGACATGAAATGCCAAGAAGTGCTGTAGAAGACGTTTTTCGTAATCAGACCAGTCTTCCGCAGTCTCATCATAAGGAGGAAAAGGAGGTAGAGACAATGACGAGAGACACCCCGCATTGGATGCCGAGATGAATTCACGAATCGCAGTTGTGAGAAGCGTTTGCTGTTCTATGAGACCATGCAAGAGTTGCTCTAAAGTAGCCATGGAAACTTGTGGGTCAACGATGAGAAAGAAAATTCACTACCTCATCACCAATTGTTATAACTTCAAGTTGAACAAATATATTTCAAGGAAGACACAATACATGAAAGTCACAGATCGCGTAAACAAAGTAAGACGTGTGCACACTTTACCAGTCAAGTCATAACTGAGTCCGAGTCTAGCGGCCGCTGGCTGGCTGGCTGCTGGCTGGCTGGCCGCTTAGGTGGCGCTGCTGCTGCATGGTTGGCAGACAGCGCCACATTTAGAGGATGCGCGTAACTGTGTGGCGGCACTTTGAAAGATCGACAAGTCACAACAATCTTCATTTGTGTGAAGTAGAGCAATAAAATCCTTGCACATCTGTAGTTAGCAGATGGACAGAAAATGTTGCAAAGCTTTTGGTTTTATACTAGTCTCGGTGGCATTCTTCAGAAAGTTAGAATTCTATACATTTAATTTTGAAAACTACCGAGTTGGATGTTCATTTGCTCTAGTTGTAAATATGTAAGTCAACCTCTGATATTGTGTGTAGCAGACACTAGTTTTTACAATAAATCTTGATTCATGCTTTCAAACTCCACTAAAACATGTTTTCAAACGTTTTCAGGAGCAGTTACCGAAATTGTGGCAGCATTTTACTGAGAAAGGTGTAGAGTCACACATGTTTGCCTCTCAGTGGTTCCTAACTGTTTTTACAGCTAGGTTTCCACTATATTTTGTTTTCCATATTTTAGATGTTTTCCTATTACAAGGAGTAGAAACTCTGTTTCAAGTTGCATTGGCTCTGCTGATGGTATGTATGTACTTTCAATATTTGTAGTATTTATTTATAAATTAGTTTTAAGGTATTTGTACAGTGTGGACCAATTACTTTTCTTTGAATATGTTTTCAATTTAAGTACTTTCTTCGCCTTTTTCCTTGCATTAATCTGTTTCTTATGCTGCTGTAAACTTTTGTTTTGCTAATGTATGTGGAAGAGTTAACACCAAAAAAAAAAAAATGCCCCAAATGAATCCAAACTCAGGTTATTTATAGAATAGTGTACCAGCAATAAGTGATTTAAGAATGCAGAACGCTGACACACACCTACACCCACAACCCCTGTGTGAAGTACCCCGTACATGTTGATGCACTCACTTCCATGTACGAGGGTATTTCGGAAAGTAAAGATACACCGTACGCCAGAGGAACAGAAGAGTTTTGCTGAGCAAGTTGGCAACACTGGTGTTAACCTTGAACCGTTAGCTTTCTCCTTGCGGTCGTTCGGCAGTTCAACGTTGCTTCTGGTTGGAGTGGGTTGTGTTTAAAATGGCTGCGTCATTTCAGAATCCCGCCAAATGCGAAGTGCGCTCTGTCATACATTTTCTTCATGCAAAAGGTCAGCGACCAGCAGATATTCACAAAGAAATTGTTTCTGTTTATGGGAACATTATGAATCAACAAAATGTAACGTAATGGTGTCATCATTTCTCTGAAGGTAGAACCGATGTTCATGACGAACAAAGAACAGGTCAGTCATCTGTGATGTTTGATGCCCTTCTTCGGAGAACACAGGAAGCAATTCATGCGAATGGACGTCTCACATTGAAAGAATAGCATCAGATCACACTGGACATGTCAATGACAACTCTTTATGATGTTGTGACTGTCAAGTTAGGGTACAGGAAATTGTGTGCGCGCTGGGTTCCAAAACTGTTAACAGAAGAACACAAAAAGAAAAGAATGGGCTTTGCACTTGACTTCCTCACATGCTATGCTGAAGCAGGTGATGAGTTCCTTGATCACATTCTGACAGGTGATGAGATGTGGGTTTATCACCATACACCTGAATCCAAGCAACAATCAATGCAATGGCGCCATTCGAATTCACCAAAAGCCAAGAAATGCAAAACGTTGATTTCAGCGAAGGAAATCATGGCTTCTGTTTTTTGGGACAGACAATGCATTTTTCTGTTGGAATTTATGCCTCCTGGAACAACAATTAATGCTGCTGCATATTGACAGACTTTGAAACGTCTTTGAAGGGCAATTCAAAATAAATGCAGGGGAATGCTGGCAAGTGGAGTCCTCTTGCTTCATGACAATGCTCGGCCTCACACAGCGCTGATAACCAAAGCACTACTCAAACAATTCAAATGGGACGTATTGGACCATCCGCCATACAGCCCGGACCTTGTGCCCACCGACTTCCATGCCTTTCGTTACCTGAAGTCACATCTTGGTGGAAAATCATTCCATGGCGATGAAGAGATCAAAGATGAAGTTGAAATGTGGTTCCGACAACAGGCGGCAACCTTCTATGACTGACTGTGGGATACAAAAACTTGTGCGCCAACTTAACAAATGTTTGGATAACGAGGATGATTATGTCAAAAAATAACAAATAATCCAGTTAATAAGATGTAACTGATGTTTTCTAAATAAATGTTCTATTTAAGGACTGCGAGCCATTGTATCTTTACTTTTCGAAATGCCCTCGTATCTTGAAGTCTCATATCTCAACATTCTGGAATAATATGCTGAAAAATGATCCTAAAAAGAGTAGTGCCAAATGATGTAGACCACACAATAAGTGAACTTTAAAAGTGGCCCCTACCACTTCATTCTCATTATAATATTTTTGATGTCCAGTTCCAGTTTTACAGATCACAGTTTAAACAGCTAAAGGGGCACACATCTCTTCCTTCGTAAACATATCCAAGAGAGAATTAATTCAATCATTTATCAGAGCCATAATATTTGTTGAACTTTGCAATGGCATAATATACAGTGACAGAAGTATGCAATTAATAGTGCACATGATATAATTTGCTGTACAGTCACTGAAATTAATTACACTGTCCAGTAGGTAATAGTAATTGAACATTAACACCATGAGGTTACAAATATGATACATAGATGTCACATGGATGATGTCAAAGTACATTTAGCCTGGGTCTCTAACCAACGTAGTTCTGTTATCAGAGTGCTAGCTGTTTGCAAACTTTTCCTGTAACCAACATACGTGTTGCATGTTCACTTGCCCAATTGAGACTCTGACATTATGCGACATAGAGATGTTATCCATTGCTTTTCGTCGACTTTCACTTTAATCGACACAGAGATGTGAGCATCATGCTAGCTGGATGTGACTTTCTGTGCATAGATCTCCCTCATGATTATCAGCCACAGACTTATGACATGTAGACCTAGAGATGTTGCCCATTTTTCACCAGTCACAGACTGCCAATTTCAGGGAAGGGGTGATTACTTCAAGACAGGAGGCAGAATGTGATGTGACATCTGAATTTGCTTAACATTTTGAAAAGTGACGAGGTTGGATTTTACTGTTTCACATTGACTCTTAAGACTTTACTATTATCTGGTTTATGAAACACATTTCAGGTTAGTAAATCATAAAAATGTATGGAACATTGTTATGCTTCCATAGTCTGAAATTCCCTACTCAAGAGTATGACATCCATCTTAAAATCAATCTTTTATGAACCTAAATTATTCAAAATCTTTGTTATGGACTGAATTAATTAGTGAGAGGTTTTGTCTGGTTCAGAAAATGTTGTCAATGTTCAGAATCTTGTAGGCATTAAAGCAAAATAGGCAGTCAAAGTTATGAGAATTCGAACTATTAATGTCAATTATTTCATAAGTTAATTAGTTTCTGATAACTTAATGAAATGTTTGGAACAGCTGCTTTTGAATGAGTGTTAACAATATCTCCAACACTGCCCATTAGCTCAAAATGTTTTCCAATTATATGACATTATCATAGCTTTAATTAGCCATAACTTTCAATTACTCAGACTTTTAGTAAAAGTAATTGCATCATTATAATAAGCAACATAAATATAAACAGTTGAACCATAAATTTAAATGAAATTTCAAATAAATAACGATTATTTCATATTTTCCTGAACAAATTATGTGTGTAACTGCATTAGATATAAAATGAAAAAGTGAAAAAAAAATTATTTGTGGGAGCTGAAAACATAGCAGATGAAGTAGTTTCCAGATTCCTACATCTCACTACCAGCTCTCTCTATTGTGCAGCCAGGAAGTTCAGCATTACATTGAACTCATTCACTGATCAGTCATCAAAGTGGACTCATGAAAACTAATGCCAGTACTCATCGTCAGAATCAAAGAACACAACATAATCTTGTGAGTGAATTCAAACAGAGCAGAATGAGCAGTCTCATGGAAGTTGGTTAGCCATGCCAAGACATTTCAGGTTACACAAGGCATACTACTATGACAGTTATGGATTTATATAACAGTTGTACTGAAATTTGTCATGACAGCATGGACTAACCACCATGTTATTTGATTGGCCAGAATGAATAATAATGTTTTGTCTACAGTATTGCCTCTATCTTGGAGCACTGCAGCAGATGTGGATCTGTTAGCACCCACTGTCCAGTGACCATCAGCTGCAGTCAGGACTTACTACAAGCATGTCATTGTGTCTGCTTTCATTGTCCAGAAACATCATACATATCAAACTTCCTGGCAGATTAAAATTGTGTGCCGGACTGAGACTCGAACTCGGGGCCTTTGCCTTTTGCAGGCAAGTGCTCTACCAACTGAGCTACCCAAGCATGACTCACAACCCATCCTCACAGCTTTAATTCTGCCAAAATCTCATCTCCTACCTCCCAAACTTCACAGAAACTCTTCTGTGAACCTTGCAAGGTTTTGTTCAAGAAAGTCAATAACACATTGATCCACATCTGGACCTAATGCAAGCAGTTATTTGGCTTGGCCTTGATTAATAGAGTTGTTGGATGCCTTCCTGAGGAATATCATGCCAATTTCTGTTGAAATGGTGTGGTCCTGCCCATAATGCTCCAAATTTTCTCAATTGGGGAGAGATCTGGCAACACTGCTGGCCTAGGTAGCGATTGGCAAGCATGAAGACAAGCGGTAGAAACTCTCGCTGTGCGCGAGCAGTGATAAGCTTGCTGAAATGTAAATCTAGGATAATGTGTCATGTAGGGCAACAAAACAGGTGTAGAATATCGTCAGCATACCACTGTGCTGTAAAGGTACCACAGATGACAACCAAAGGGGTCCTGCTATGAAAAGAAATTGCACCTGCGGCCGTAACTCTAGGTTGTCAGGCCGTATGGCGGGTGACAGTGAGTTTGCTATCCCACTGCTATCTGGGGCATCTCCAGACATGTCTTCTCTGATCATCAGGGCTCAGTTCAAAGTGGGGCTCATCACTGAGGACAGTTGTACTCATGTTAATGAGATTCCAGGTGTCTGGAAATGCCCCAGAAAGCAGTGGGATACCAACCAGAATGCCACCCACTATACAAGATGTGATCAAAAAGGAAATTGAATTTTTTAATTTCACAGGCTTTTATACAACTGATTTTCAATTTTTTTCATTTTGTTGGTACATGTGTACTTGATATATCTTTGCATTTTCAGCTGTTTTGAATATTTAGTTTATTGTTGACAGTCAACAATGTTATACACGTGAATTTTAAAATTTTCCTGGCGAATTGACTGTTCAAACAAATTTCAGGCTTGCAGCCAGTCGTAGTTCAATACTTCGCATGATATTTCACCTGGGCACTTGCCAGTCATCTTCAGGTGAGCCGTCGCAGACTGGCGAAAACGTCGTCCGTTCCGCAATATATAGCGTACTGTAACTATTCTGCGCATGCGTCGAAAACTTGATAGATGAACCACACTGCCCGCTGGCAGCGCCCTCGCTGGTGGAATAGCGGAACTCAGTCGCCCTCTGCGTTGCTGTTTGCCACGGCCGTCAACGCACTCTGTCGTCTTCGATTTGAGCAAATAGTGGAGATGATGGGATTCCATGCACTGTCCAGCTGGTAGCCGCTGTCACGGTTTAACAGATTTTCTGCCAGTTATGTTTCTACGGATTCTTTAATAATGGAGTCCCAGAAAGACGTTGCTGTGGACAAAATCATTGTTTTCTCATACTCCATTGAATGTCCAGTAGAAATACAACGTTCTGCAATAGCGGACTTGCTTGGCTGCAGAAGGCGGGTGTAACGTTGATGTTCAGTGCAGCGTTCTTTCATGGTGCGTGTGGTTTGACCTATGTAAGCCGTACCACATTGGCATGGTATCTAGTAAATTCCGGCCTTTTGTAGTAATAGATTGTCCTTAACTGATCCCACAAGGTCCGCAATCTTCGATGGTGGGCAGAAAACCACTTTTAACTGAAATTTTCGGAGGATTCTTGTTATTTTAAACGAAGTGTTGCCAACGAAAGGAAGAAAAGCTAAAGATTGTTCCGTCATGTTCTCCTCTTTATTCACTTCCTGCTTCTTAGTTTTAACTGTTAGTGCCCTGTTAATCTGTCGGATGGAATGCCCATTTTCGCTGAATACTGTCTTTAGATGGGCGAGTTCTTGAGGTAAGCTATCTAGATCTGAGACAGTATGAGCTCTATGAACAAGTGTTTTAAGCAAACTCATGGTTTGCGATGGGTGATGGCAACTTGATGCTTGCAGGTACAAATCAGTATGAGTTGGATTCTGGTAAACTGAATTCCCTAGAGAACCATCATTCTTCCTTCGAACCAGGACATCCAAGAAAGGCAAACAACCATCTTTCTTTATTTCCATGGTGAACCGGATGTTGCTATGAATGGAGTTGAGGTGATATAGAAACTCCATTAATTTATCTTCTTCATGAGGCCACACTATGAAATTGTCGTCCACATACCACCAAAAAACTGTTGGTTTCAGGGCAGCTGATCCAAGTGCTCTCTCTTCAAAATCCTCCATAAAAAGGTTGGCCACCAAAGGAGACGGGGGGCTACCCACGGCAACACCGTCAGTCTGTTCAAAATATTCTTGATTAAACATAAAATAAATTGAGGAAAGAGCGTGCCTGAACAAAGCAGTGATATCAACAGGAAACATGTTACTAATCAGTGTCAAAGAATCCGCAAGAGGAACTTTTGTAAAAAGTGAGACCACATCAAAACTTACTAGAAGGTCCACACTGCTAAGACGAAGAGCCCCCAGTCTATTGATAAAATCAGCTGAGTTTCGTTTGTGATGTGGGCACTTGCCTACAAAAGGTCTCAGTAAGGAAGCGAGATGTTTAGCTAAATCATATGTAGGAGCTCCAATGTTGCTCACTATTGGACGCAGCGGAAGACCCTCTTTATGAACCTTTGGAAGGCCATACAGTCTTGGAGGTACACAACCATGTGGTCTTAACCTCTTGATGGTCTCTTGCGGTAAGGAGGAGGAATTTAATAGTGCTGAAGTTTTCCGTTGCACACGTCCTGTAGGATCGTAATCAATCCTCTTATAGGTAGAGTCACTTAGGTAGATAAGATGTATGGTCTTGCCATCACCCAACGCAAACCATGAGTTTGCTTAAAACACTTGTTCATAGAGCTCATACTGTCTCAGATCTGGATAGCTTACCTCAAGAACTTGCCCATCTAAAGACAGTATTCAGCGAAAATAGGTATTCCATCCGGCAGATTAACAGGGCACTAACAGTTAAAACTAAGAAGCAGGAAGTGAATAAAGAGGAGAACATGACGGAACAATCTTTAACTTTTCTTCCTTTCGTTGGCAACACTTTGTTTAAAATAGCGAGAATCCTCCGAAAATTTCAGGTAAAAGTGGTTTTCTGCCCACCATCGAAGATTGCGGACCTTGTTGGATCAGTTAAGAACAATCTGTTACTATGAAAGGCCGGAATTTACTAGATACCATGCCAATGTGGTACGGATTACATAGGTCAAACCACACGCACCGTGAAAGAACGCTGCACTGAACATCAACGTTACACCCGCCTTCTGCAGCCAAGCAAGTCTGCTATTGCAGAACATTGTATTTCTACTGGATATTCAATAGAGTATGAGAAAACAATGATTTTGTCCACAGCAATGTCTTTCTGGGACTCCATTATTAAAGAATCCGTAGATACATGACTGGCAGAAAATCTGTTAAACCGTGACAGCGGCTACCAGCTGGACAGTGCATGGAATCCCATCATCTCCACGATTTGCTCAAATCGAAGACACCGAGCGAGGTGGCGCAGTGGTTAGCACACTGGACTCGCATTCGGGAGGACGACGGTTCAATCCCGTCTCCAGCCATCCTGATTTAGGTTTTCCGTGATTTCCCTAAATCGTTTCAGGCAAATGCCGGGATGGTTCCTTTGAAAGGGCACGGCCGATTTCCTTCCCAATCCTTCCCTAACCCGAGCTTGTGCTCCGTCTCTAATGACGTTAAACACTAACCACCACCACCACCACCATCACCACCACCACCACCACCACCACCACCACCAAATCGAAGGCGACAGAGTGCGTCGACAGCCTTGGCAAACAGCAACGCAGAGGGCGACTGAGTTCCGCTATTCCACCAGCGAGGGCGCTGCCAGCGGGCAGTGTGGTTCATCTATCAAGTTTTCGACGCATGCGCAGAATAGTTACAGTACGCTATATATTGCGGAACGGACGACGTTTTCGCCAGTCTGCGACAGCTCACCTGAAGATGACTGGCAGGTGCCCAGTTGAAATATAATGCAAAGTATTGAACGATGACCGGCTGCAAGCCCGAAATTTGTTTGAACAAGGTTATAAATGTTTTTGACTGTTCTGGGAATTTGTACTTTCGAAGAAGATATATCAAAGAAATTTCTTTAAAAATGGAATCAAGTGCACCATCACATTTGAAATGTTGACTGTGGCTTTTGTTGAATCTACTGTGATTAAGACAAGAGCTTATGAGTGTTATAAACATTTCAAAGAGACTGAGATGACTGCCCTGGATGCCCTAGCACATCAATTTCTGACAACAGTGTGGAAGAAATAGAGAGAATGGTCCTGGAAAAGTGCTGAATCACCATCAGAGAGATTACTGATGATGTCAGGAAATCCTTTGGCTCATGCCAAGCAACTTTTTCAGACGTTTTGGGCATGAATTGTGTAGCAGTGAAGTTTGTTCTGAATTGTTTTATTTCGACCAGAAGCGATGTCAAATAGACATCGCTCAGGAATTGCTGAAAGAAATTGACAACAGCCCAGAATTTCTAAAGAAGGTTATAGCAGGTGACAAAATGTGAATGTACAGGTATGAAGTAGAAACCAAGGCCTGATTGTCCCAATGGTAACTGTCTCGAGAGCCAAGACCGAAAAAAATTTGAGAACCTCGATTACTATGGGACAGTCCAGCATGAGCTGCTGCCTTATGGTTGTCCTGTCAATAAGGAATACTAAGTTATCGCTCAGGAATTGCTGAAAGAAATTGACAACAGCCCAGAATTTCTAAAGAAGGTTATAGCAGGTGACAAAATGTGAATGTACAGGTGTTGTTGTTGTTGTTGTGGTCTTCAGTCCTGAGACTGGTTTGATGCAGCTCTCCATGCTACTCTATCCTGTGCACGCTTCTTCATCTCCCAGTACTTACTGCAACCTACATCCTTCTGAATCTGCTTAGTGTATTCATCTCTTGGTCTCCCTCTACGATTTTTACCCTCCACGCTGCCCTCCAATGCTAAATTTGTGATTCCTTGGTGCCTCAAAACATGTCCTACCAACCGATCCCTTCTTCTAGTCAAGTTGTGCCACAAGCTTCTCTTCTCCCCAATCCTATTCAATACCTCCTCATTAGTTACGTGATCTACCCACCTTATCTTCAGCATTCTTCTGTAGCACCACATTTCGAAAGCTTCTATTCTCTTCTTGTCCAAACTAGTTATCGTCCATGTTTCACTTCCATACATGACTACACTCCATACAAATACTTTCAGAAACGACTTCCTGACACTTAAATCTATACTCGATGTAACAAATTTTTCTTCTTCAGAAACGATTTCCTTGCCATTGCCAGTCTACATTTTATATCCTCTCTACTTCGACCATCATCAGTTATTTTACTCCCTAAATAGCAAAACTCTTTTACTACTTTAAGTGTCTCATTTCCTAATCTAATTCCCTCAGCATCACCCGATTTAATTTGACTACATTCCATTATCCTCATTTTGCTTTTGTTGGTGTTCATCTTATATCCTCCTTTCAAGACACTGTCCATTCCGTTCAACAGCTCTTCCAAGTCCTTTGCTGTCTCGGACTGAATTACAATGTCATCGGCGAACCTCAAAGTTTTTACTACTTCTCCATGAGTTTTAATACCTACTCCGAATTTTTCTTTTGTTTCCTTTACTGCTTGCTCAATATACAGATTGAATAACATCGGGGAGAGGCTAAAACCCTGTCTCACTCCTTTACCAACCACTGCTTCCCTTTCATGCCCCTCGACTCTTATAACTGCCATCTGGTTTCTGTACAAATTGTAAACAGCCTTTCGCTCCCTGCATTTTACCCCTGCCACCTTCAGAATTTGGAAGAGAGTATTCCAGTTAACATTATCAAAAGCTTTCTCTAAGTCTACAAATGCTAGAAACGTAGGTTTGCCTTTTCTTAATCTTTCTTCTAAGATAAGTCGTAAGGTTAGTATTGCCTCACGTGTTCCAACATTTCTACGGAATCCAAACTGATCTTCCCTGAGGTCCGCTTCTACCAGTTTTTCCATTTGTCTGTAAAGAATTCGCCTTAGTATTTTGCAGCTGTGACTTATTAAACTGATAGTTCGGTAATTTTCACATCTGTCAACACCTGCTTTCTTTGGGATTGGAATTATTATATTCTTCTTGAAGTCTGAGGGTATTTCGTCTGTCTCATACATCTTGCTCACCAGATGGTAGAGTTTTGTCATGACTGGCTCTCCCAAGGCCATCAGTAGTTCTAATGGAATGTTGTCTACTCCCAGGGCCTTGTTTCGACTCAGGTCTTTCAGTGCTCTGTCAAACTCTTCACGCAGTATCTTATCTCCCATTTCGTCTTCATCTACATCCTCTTCCATTTCCATAATATTGTCCTGAAGTACATTGCCTTGTATAAACCCTCTATATACTCCTTCCACCTTTCTGCTTTCCCTTCTTTGCTTAGAACTGGGTTTCCATCTGAGCTCTTGATGTTCATGCAAGTGGTTCTCTTATCTCCAAAGGTCTCTTTAATTTTCCTGTAGGCAGTATCTATCTTACCCCTAGTGAGATAAGCCTCTACATCCTTACATTTGTCCTGTAGCCATCCCTGCTTAGCCATTTTGCACTTCCTGTCGATCTCATTTTTGAGACGTTTGTATTCCTTTTTGCCTGCTTCATTTGCTGCATTTTTATATTTTCTCCTTTCATCAATTAAATTCAATATATCTTCTGTTACCCAAGGATTTCTACTAGCCCTCGTCTTTTTACCTACTTGATCGTCTGCTGCCTTCACTACTTCATCCCTCAAAACTACCCATTCTTCTTCTACTGTATTTCTTTCCCCATTCCTGTCAATTGTTCCCTTATGCTCTCCCTGAAACTCTGTACAACCTCTGGTTCTTTCAGTTTATCCAGTTCCCATCTCCTTAAATTCCCACCTTTTTGCAGTTTCTTCAGTTTCAATCTGCAGTTCATAACCAATAGATTGTGGTCAGAATCCACATCTGCCCCTGGAAATGTCTTACAGTTTAAAACCTGGTTCCTAAATCACTGTCTTACTATTATATAATCTATCTGATACCTTTTAGTATCTCCAGGATTCTTCCAGGTATACAACCTTCTTTTATGATTCAGGTATGAAGTAGAAACCAAGGCCCGATTGTCCCAATGGTAACTGTCTTGAGAGCTAAGACCAAAAAAAATTTGAGAACCTCGATTACTATGGGACAGTCCAGCATGAGCTCCTGCCTTATGGTTGTCCTGTCAATAAGGAATACTAAGTGGAAATTTGCATCATTTGTGTGAAGCAATCTGGAGAAAATGACCAGAATTGTGGCAAAATCACTTGTGAAAATTGCATCATTATAATGCTCCCACTCACACCTCAATGATTGCTCATGATTTTTTGGCAAAAAATCAAAACCATTATGTTGTGTCAGCTACCATAATCACCAGACATGGCCCCCTTGACTTCTTTCTACTCATGAGGCTGAAGAGAACCATGGAAAGACATCATTTTGCCACCACTGATGAGATAAAAACAGAATCGCTGAAGGAGATGAACACCATAACAGAAAGTGAGTTCCAGAAATGCTTCCAAAATTGGAAAAAGTGTTGGCGCAAATGTATTGTATCTGAGAGGAATTACTTTGATGATGGGGACAAAGTTGATGAATAAATAAAGATTCTTTGAGAAAGACAAAAATTCCTGTTACTTTTTGATCACACCTCATATGGCCTGATAACCAGAAGTGATGGTCTATGTTGCCATTTCTTTACATGGCAGGACTGCATTGGTTGTCATCCATGGCACCCTTACAACAGAGCGGTCCATCGACGATATTCTGTGCCCCCCGGTTCGTTGCCCTTCATGGCAATCCATCCCGGGCTTACATTTCAGCAAGATACTGCCTGCCCATATATGATGACAGTTTCTACTGCTTGTCTTCATGCTTGTCAAACCATACCTAGGCCAGTAAGATTGCGGTATCTCTCCCCAATTGAGAACATTTAGAGCATTATAGACAGGGCCCTCCAAATATCTCGTGACTTTGATGATCTAACATACCAATTGGACAGAATTTGACGCAATGTCCCTCAGAAAGACAACCAACAACTCTATTTATCAAAGCCAAGCCAAATAACTGCTTTCATAAGGGCTGGAGGTGGACCAACAAATTATTGACTTGCTCAGTGTGTGAAGCTCTTTCTCTCAAATAAATCATCCAATTTTTTTCTGAAATTGTAATAGTTTGTTTATCTGTAGATGTACATCACATCTACTGATTTCTGTCCCATTTGGGTAATTTCTTCATGGTGTGGTATATTTTTCCTTAGAGTGTAGGTTCTTTGTGCAAGGATTGTGGAAAGATGTATCATATTGTGACAGTAGGCAGGGTAGAAAGCGTGGTGCTGTATTAGCTACTTCCCTCAGTTATATGGTCGAACATGAAATTGTTTGCTTCTGATGTTATTGCTAGGTGGGGCTACGTCGTGGCTTACATCTCAGTAGGAAAAGGAATGGTAATAGGAAAGGAAATTTGGCATTAGGGCAGGGAGAGGGGAATTATTGTCACTCATTGGAATATCCCTGCAGTCAGTGATATGAGAGCAGGACTGTTTTTCTGTTTTTACGGTAAACTCAGATCTTAGGCTGTCAGTGTTAAGTAAGTATAACTAAAATGTCTGAAGATAATTGATCAAAGAGCACAGGTCCAACTCACAGATTGATTAAGGGAATTGGAAGTCATGCATTCTCTCATCCATCTTGGGTCAACCATCTGCAACACGGAAAGGTGTGGAGATGAGATAAAAGACAGATCACAGTAGGATGAGTGGCTATGTAGATGCCCACCAAGATCTGGCAGAACAGAGTGATAATGAACAGCACAAAGATCTGGCTTGCTGAAACACTTGTATTTTTCGTATTCTTTTACAGTTGGGAAACATGGACTCTTAAGGCCACAGAAAAGCAGCAGATTGATGTATTTGGGCTTTGGTGCAGGTGCGGATTGCTGCACATAAAATGGGCTGAAAGAACAACTAATGTGTCCATTATTCAGTAACTCAGTACCTCCAGGTGACTTTCTTCTCGTGACAGCCAAAACATTCTCCAGTTCTTTGGCCACATTGTGAGAAGAAATGGAGAAAATTTAGAGAAGATAATCATGGAAGGAAAGACAGAGGAAATGAGACTGACAGGGAGAGCAGCAAGCACGTGGATGGATAAAATTAAGATTATCTACAGTCTACCTCTTCAGCAGGCTCTAAGAGAAGCAGGTAACCATATAGGATGGAGATGATTGGTTTATGGGGTCATAACACTCAGCCTTGAGCACAATGATTTGTGATGGTTACACCAAAAATTATAGGGATACTAAATAAAATCAAGAACATCTAATTTGTTTGATGCAATGCAGCTCATAAATCATGTAGATGTAATTTATGTTTCTTGACATCAGTTGACCACTGCTGTGGGAATTCAATGTGTCTTAGCATCCAGGTACTGCTGATCAGGTATGGAGAAAGGAGGTGTCACATTAGGAAGGGATACAAAGATAAATATTTTTATATCCTTAGATTTTGTAGTGATTTGCATTTTGAAGCACATGCTGCAGACATAGAATTTTGTGAAACATACTGTCGCAATATACAGGGCTCCATTAGGTAATTTTGAATTATGCATGAAACAACTTGATACATTATAAAACTTTTTAACTTTGAAACAGAATGATATGTAAGTGGAGATGTTCTTGTTGTGGTCTTCAGGCCAAAGACTAACTTCATGCAGCTCTTCGTGCTATCCTATCCCATGTAAGCCTCTTCATCTCTGCTTAACTACTGTGACCGACATCCATTTGTATATGCTTACTGTAATGAAGCCTTAATCTCTCTCTACAGTTTTTCCCCTTCACACTTCCCTCCAATACTGAATTCACTGTTCCTTGAAGTCTCAAAATGTGTCCTGTTAACAGATCCCTTTAAAAATATGTGAAAAGGATCGATTGCTGCTTATCTTATAATGGAGATGCTGAGTCACAGATGGGGAGAACAAAAAGGCTGTCAAACAAGTAAGCTTTCCGCTGAAAAGGCCTGCATCAAAATTAGACAAAATACACACATTAATGCAAGAGTTATGTGTGTGCGCGCAAGCGTGTGTGGTGTGCATGTGTGGTGTACATGTCATGTCTAATGAAGGGCTTTTTGGGTGAAAACTTACTTGTTTGACAGCATTTTTGTTGTATCTACCTGTGACTTGGCGTCTCCGCTATTGAGTAGCAGTCTATCTTTTTTATATGTTATCATTATTCCATCCTGGATTTTGCATTGTTTAACAGATCCCTTTATTAGTTAAGTTGTGCCATAGATTTCTTATTTCTCCAGTTTGATTCAGTATCTTGTCATTAGTTGTCCAATCTATCCATCTAATCTTCAGCATTCTTCTGAAGCATTACATTTCGAAAGATTCTATTCTCTTCGTGTCTGAACTGTTAATCAACGTTTCACTTCCATACGAGGTTACACTCCAGCCAAATACTTTCAGAAAAGACTTAGTAACAGTTTTTTTAGGTTAACTAATTTTTCTTTTTCAGAAACATATTTCTTGCTATCTCCAGTCTGCTGCACTTTTATGTCCTCTCTACTTGGGCCGTAGTCAGTAATTTTTTGCCCAAAAAGTGAAACTCATCTACAGTTAGTGTCTCATTTCCTAATCTAATTACATTGGCATCACCTAATTTAATTCACCTACATTCAATTAGCCTTGTTTTATTTTCATTGATGTTCATCTTATAACTTATTTTCGAGACATTATCCATTCCATTCAACTGCTTTTCCAAATAGTTCCTGTCATCTCTGACATGATAATGTAAACCTTTTGTGCATACGTGCTCTAAAGTCAACCTCTGTATTGATGACAGTTTTCATTTTATTGGAAAGCTATACTTGAGTCCCTAGCCATTTTGTGTGAGCTCACTCTCTATTCAGTTTGCAACAAAAATTGGGTACCAGCAGCTCTACTGTTACAGTATTATTATATACAAGTTTAGTTTGTGAAGTCGCAGCATAATTCCTGTAGTTAATGGTCTCCCAGATCGTGATGGTCAACTGCTGATGTTTAATGTCAGGCTGCATGAAATAAATAAAAAGAATCAGAAAACTGGAGGGGTGATAAATGAAAAAGAAACTGAAGAAATCAAGAAGTATTTGTGAAATACAGACTGGAAAGATGATGTACATCTACATTTGGTGTTAATGAAAAATATAATACATTCAACAACATAGTCAAAAGTTAATTTTAAAACTTTTTTCATAAGATATCAACCTGTGTAAATAGATTAAATGCTCCTAAACCCCGGGTTCAGAATATTTTGCAAAAACCAAGAGAAGACTACTTTGCATCAAGGGACGCATTTGTACATCGAATCATTGGAAATCTTGTTGAGAGACAAATCAGTAAATACATATATTTTGCATATTTTCATTCAATAATGTTACATGGAATAACATTGTGGGGTAATTCAACTTTAGGAAAGAAGGTGTTCATTGCTCAAACGTGTACTGTAAGAATAATATGTGTGCTGCTCACCAATGATCAGTATATTTATTCCCTTATGAAGTATTTTTTATTGTAAATAATCCATTGCAGTTCAAAAGAAAAATTGTGTATGTAATTACAATACCAGGAGAAAAAATGACATTCATTACTCCGCATTAAGGTTGTCTTTAGCACAACAAACTGTATGCAATTAAACCACCAAAATTTTTGATCACTTGCCCAATGATGTAAAATGTCTGACACAAATTGGAAAATAAGCTGTAAAAGTTTCTCCTTGACAACTCCTTCTATTCTGCAGAAGAACTTCTAATTTTATAATGTGTAAAAGGTGATGGATATGAATTATTAACTCACAACAGTACGAATGTAAAATGATTACTTCCATATAATTACAATTAATTATACAAGTGATCCATGGAACATGATACTAAATAACTAATTGACAATGAGAGGGTTAATTCACATCAGTAGATTTACTTTCAGGAAGAAACAAGTCATTCCAGCAACTAGATAACAACTATTTGGATCACTGTAGAACACACAAGACAGGAACACTGCATAAAATATTAAGAAATTTGTTTAAAGGTAGATAATAAACTGTTCAAAGATGTCCTCAAGACTGCAGTCAATTTTAAGAGCTTTTTTCTGCCAGTTGTTTATATTTCATGTTTGAACACTTATTTAGTACTGGGACTATGTAAATATTTTACATTTAAACACAAATCAGCAGTAAAATAATAAAATTTTCTTCAGCTGAACTTTATAATAAATCTTTTCATAATGGTACTTTCCTGCACTGGCTTAAGCATGCTACTGTCAAGTATTTTGAAAACTAAAATGGATTCTCAAGTCAGCAGGCTATATTTACCTTGATGGCTGATGTGCTGCAGTCCAGAACAGCTAAGGAGGTGGGTGGAGGGAAAATTCACAGTTGCAAGACAAAGTATACCACATGAAGCTGCAGCCAAATTCCACCATTTGTGCTGTTCCATGTGTAACTGAGCATGCTTTGAACTTTCAGAGGTTATTTTCACTGTAGTGCTTGTGATTTGATGGCTGTGTTGTTCTCATGGTATTTGTTACTAGTGACATGAGGAAAAGTGCCAAGTGTTATCCAAACAAGCAAGAGCTGTAGTTTACTGTATGTATATTTTTTTCAAAAGAGGGTTGGAAGTGAATGAAGCATCAGCACATGTGTAATAACACTGTTCACGTTTATGTCGCACTTCACTTAGCGTAGACCGGGACTGTGTCGTAGGCACGCCCGATGTTGACTGACTGGGCACGGCCCGTGCTGCTGGAGTTGTTGTTGTTGTTGTTGTTGTTGTTGTTGTTCTTGTTGTTACGCCGGCAGAGGTCGCGTCCGAATTCTCGCGTGCCCTCTGGTGGACGGGACTCTACTTGCGGCAACTACCGCCCGTGACGCGCCGTGCCAATGTGCGCCTCACGCGATCTTTCTGGTGGCTACTACACTCCTCCTCCTTCGGGGGGTGAAGCCACTGTGATCCACTGCGTCGGAAGGTGGAGCGTCGGGCAGGAGTGATGACCTCCACATCCATTGGATGGCTGGAGTCGAGGGGATCTGCCAACCCTCGAGCTGGAACCTTCGAATACGGCTGGAAGTGACCCACACGAAGAGGCCCCCGTCGTCCCACAACCGGAGCTCGGGACAGAACGGGTGACAAGCTGTCGAACTCCGGATCCCGTTCCACCTCGGGAGGGGCAAGACCCAGTGGTGGGGACGAAGGGGAAGGGACAACCACAGGTGAACTAGCCCCCTGAGAAACCGAACCTGCTAGGGGGGCCGGCTCTCGCTGGGGCATCTCGAATGATGGCGATGCCGGTGCTGGAGCTACTGGAGGCTGCCAAGGCCGAGAACAATCGCAGTGCGGCAGAGTCACAGCGGGGAGAGGAGGTAACGTCCCCTGTGAAACCAATACAGGTGCCGGCAATGGGGAAGCCGGTGTCCGAGAGGTCGGAGGGTGGGTGCCCGAACGTGGACGTAGCTGATTTTGGTGACGACGTACCACCCGATCCCCCACCTGCAAGGTATAGAGCCGGCGGCCATTTCGGCGCAGGACCACCGCCGGTATCCAACGTGGATTGCGACCAAACCCACGGGCCCAGACCGACATACCCAGTGGAAAGCCAGGTACTTTGTTTTGTGAAGACTGGCGAGGACCAGGCCGGAGGAGGTGCAGCAGAGTCCTAGGTTGACGCCCATGGAGGAGCTCTGCGGGGCTGCGGTCGCCCATTGGTGTGGTCCGGTATGCCGTCAAGAAAAACGTCAAGGCTTCCTCTGCAGGAAATTCGTGCACATACTTTTTCATCTGCATCTTAAATGTGCGCACCATGCGCTCGGCTTCCCCATTCGATTGTGGATGGAAGGGGGGAGAGCAAACGTGCCGAATACCAAAGCGCCTACAAAAATCCTGGAAGGTCTGCGAAATAAACTGCGCTCCATTGTCTGAGACCAGGGTGATTGGCAGACCTTCCACAGAAAAGATTTTTGCTAGTGCCTGGATTGCATCTTCTGAAGCGGTTGAGGAGCAGCGAACCACATATGGGAATCGGGAATAAGCATCAATGACAATGAGCCAAAAGCCATTGAGAAACGGGCCTGCAAAATCGATGTGAACACGCTCCCATGCTTGTGTTGCCGGCGGCCATGAAGAGAACGCTGCCCTGGGAGATGCTTGTTGGCTCGCACACTGGGAACAGGCGGCCACCAAGTGCTCAATTTCTCTGTCAATACCGGGCCAGTACACATATCTGCGAGCCAAGGTTTTAGTACGGGAAACACCCCAGTGCCCCGCATGTAATAACGTGAGGACCTCCCGTTGTAAACCTGCAGGAACAACCACGCGAGGAGCTGTATCATCAGTAGCCAGAAGGAGAACTCCTTCCAAGACCGAGAGGCGGTCTCGTAGAAGAAAATAATTACGAAGAGGGTCCGAGGCCCGGCCCGGAGGGCGGGAGGACCACCCCTGCTGAATGAGGCGAACTACTTGCCGGAGAACCGGGTCAGCCGCCGTTTCCCTGGCGACTCGAGAACTAGTGATCGGAAAGCCATCAACTGCTTGGCGGGATGCCACATCCAAATGAAAACACATAATCTCCTCGCGATCGAACGTAGGATCCGGGCCCACCGGAAGACGGGAAAGAGCGTCGGCGTTGGCATGCTGTCCTGTAGGGCGAAAATGAATGTCATAATGGTACTTAGAGAGGAACAAGGCCCAGCGCTGTAGTCTGTGGGCCGCCCTATCCGGAATCTGAGAGGCGGGGCCAAATAACGATATTAACGGCTTATGGTCAGTGATTAACTGAAACTTCGTGCCGTACAAGAAAGGGTGAAACTTGGTAACAGCGTAGACAATGGCCAAAGCCTCTTTTTCCACCTGGGAGTAATGGGCCTGCGCGGGACTAAGCGTATTAGACGCAAACGCCAGTGGTTGCTCGGAACCGTTTGCGTTGCGATGGGCCAGGACCGCCCCCACCCCATACTGCGAAGCATCTGTAGCCAGGACCAACGGCTTACGGGGATCAAAAGTAGCCAAACAAGGGGCTGAAGTGAGGAGGCCCTTCAACGAGGTGAACGCTCGCTCGCATGCAGGCAACCAATCAAAAGGAACACCCTTGTGCAGAAGACAGTACAGGGGGTGGGCTATAGTGGAAGCCCTGGGAATGAACCGGTGGTAATAGGCTATCTTGCCTAAAAAAGCTTGTAACTCTTTCAGCGAAGTGGGCCGAGGAAGGTTGACGATACCTTGGACCAAACTTCCTAGTGGCTGTATGCCATGCCGAGATATGGTGTAGCCCACATACTCAATGGACGGTTGGAAGAAGGTTGACTTATGCAGGTTGCAACGCAAGCCCACAGACCTGAATTTGAGAAAGAGGGTGCGAAGGTTGTGCAAGTGTTCCTTCGTGCTGCGGCCTGTGACAATTATGTCATCCAGGTAATTAATACAATGAGGGATTGTCGACGTGACATGCTCAAGATAACGCTGGAATATCGCCGGGGCACTGGATATTCCAAAAGCCAACCGCTGGTATTGGTAAAGGCCAAACGGGGTGTTGACGACCGCCAGCCGTTTGGAGTCCTCATCAAGCGGTATCTGATGATAAGCCTCCGACAGATCGATTTTCGAAAAATATTGGCCACCCGCCACGGTGGAGAACAATTCATCAGCACGAGGCAAAGGATAGGTGTCCACCACCAATTGGGAATTAATGGTGGCCTTGAAATCGCCACAAAGACGTAAGTTTCCTGAGGGCTTCTTGACAATAACGAGGGGCGAAGCCCACTCACTGGAAGAAATGGGAAGAACGACCCCTAGGGCTGTCAGCCGGTCTAGCTCTTCCTTTACCTGAGGGCGGAGAGCCAAGGGGATCTGTCTCGCGCGTAGAAAACGCGGGCGAGCCAACGCCTTCAACATTAAGTGAGCTTCAAAATCGGAAACACGCCCCAGGCCCTCCTCAAAAATATCTGGAAAGTCTGAGATCAAAGATTCCAATGAGTGATAGGGAACGTCTTCGGAGACCAACTGTATGGTGTCAGCAATAGAAAAACCGAAAGCTTGAAAGGCATCCAGGCCAAAAAGGTTAGCGGAGCTCGCATCACTGACAACAATAAAAGTAATAGGCCGAGTGACTGATTTGTAAGTCACGTCGGTAGTGAATTGACCCAGTAGGGGAATGAACTGTTTACCATAACCGCGTAGATGCCGGTAAACTGGCGCCAATGGGGGCGATCCAAGGTCGGAATAAGTTTGTGCATTCAACAACGAAACTGCCGCCCCCGTATCTACTTGCAGTTGTAACCGGCGCGACCGAACCGACACCTCAATAAAGAGTTTGTGGGCCGATGCGTCGGGAGCCTGGCCCGATGAAACTTCCTGAATGTCAACATCCATGTCCTCTGTACTTGCTTCCTTTGATGCTTTTGAGGCTGAGCGGCAAACTTTAGCAACGTGACCTTTTTTATTACATTTGCGACAAATGGCCCAACGCTGGGGGCACTCTGACCGATCGTGATGTATATAGCACGACGCACAGGATGGCAACAGGGGCCGGCGGCCGGAATTCTGTTTACGCGCCATGCGGGAGCGGCCATAACGGCCTGATTGTACCGCTCGCACGTCGTCCACCCCGGACACAGTGGACGCGGCCGCGCCACCCTGAACCTCCGCGACGTCGCACCACACTTCCAGCTGTTGACCTGCCGCGTGAGAGACTTCATACGATTGAGCAATGGACAGAACTTCCTCGAGGGAAGGGTCTTCTAACTGCAGGGATCGTTGCCGGACCTCCCTATCAGGGGCCGAACGAACAATGACGTCGCGTACCATAACGTGGGCATACGACTCTCGCGACTGCTCCGTGACAAAATGACACTTGCGACTAAGACCGTGCAGGGTAGCGGCCCACGCCCGGTAAGACTGATGGGGCTGTTTCTTGCATTGATAGAACTCGACCCTAGCCGCCACAACATGCGTGCGGCGGCGATAATATGAAGACAGCAACGAACACAATGCGTCGAAAGACAAGGACGAGGGTTCCTGCAACGGCGCTAGCTGCCGCAAAACTTGATACAGCGAGGGAGATATCCAAGACAAGAAGAGAGCACGACATACCTCCGCATCGGCAACATGAAACGCCTGGAAATGCTGCCGAAGGCGATGTTCATATGCGTCCCAATCCTCCGCCGTCTCGTCATACGGGGGAAAGGGAGGAGGGAACTGTGCCGGAGCAGACGGCGTGGAGAGCAACGCCGGAAGCACTTGTTTCATGGTGGCCATGAGTTCCGTCTGCTGCGCAACCAAAACTCGCACCAAATCCTCCATGCCGTGGAGAAACTGCGAAACCGGAACAATGACGCAACACGCGAAAGGACGACCCTACTCGTCGCCAATTGTGTAATAACACTGTTCACGTTTACGTCGCACTTCACTTAGCGTAGACCGGGACTGTGTCCTAGGCACGCCCGATGTTGACTGACTGGGCACGGCCCGTGCTGCTGGAGTTGTTGTTGTTGTTGTTGTTCTTGTTGTTACGCCGGCAGAGGTCGCGTCCGAATTCTCGCGTGCCCTCTGGTGGACGGGACTCTACTTGCGGCAACTACCGCCCGTGACGTGCCGTGCCAATGTGCACCTCCCGCGATCTTTCTGGTGGCTACTACAACATGGTTTCTGTCCTGTTGTTGCCATTTGCCAGTTGAGAGCAGCTGAGGTGTGTAGTGTATGACTGAGAACCGTGCAGCAGTTATTCAGCCAAGTGAACACCTCTGTTGAAGCTAGTAGATGAGTATATTTTAAATCACCAGGGGAGTGATGTGATCATGAGAAGGGGGCAGGCAACCTAGACAGTGCTCCTAAAATCATTTTTTATCACAAAATATTCAATATTTATTGTGAAGTCGAATAGCAAAGGACAAAGGTATGAATGTTAAACAGAATAGGCTTCAGGTATTGAGAGGAAATTATTTATGGGGAGGAACAGTATTATGGCTGCAAAGGAGAATACAAGAGCTATGAGACAGTGAACATTCCATATTTGTTATATTGTCAAAACTTATGTAAACCAGGACCACACCAGGTCAGTGTGATACCTAATGAGTAATGTGTTTAGCAGTCTGAAATTTCATATAGATAAAGGTCACTATAATGTTATTCACACTGGATCATCAGACATGGCCTTTAATTCAAAAGAGTAAACTTTTATTTAAGACATCAATGTCTAATAGTTCTCAGTATAACCACTGCCAAATGTTGCCATGCCTCCACCAAATTTTATTATTGTGATGGACAGTAGTAGAAAACTCTCGAGGCCCCTACTCTGCATACCAGAAATATAATTTGGTTAGTGAGTAATGTGACTCCACACAACTTGTCACAAACCACAGCAGAATTGCTGATGCTTGTTAATGCCCATTAACCCTCAGAGTGTTCTGTGTTCTCGTGAATTAGACGTGATTATTAGTGTGACTGAAATGTAGCAAGGTGGAATGGCTTCATTTGTTACAATTCCACCCCTGAATTATTTTTTTTCTGTTTTATATACTATGCGTAATTCATGTACCTTGATTATATGGTATCACTAAATTCTTATCCACACTATATTTACTAAACTTTGTTATTTGTACATCTACAGCTATACTCTGTGAACCACCATACGGTTTGTAACAGGGGGTACTTTGTGTATACCACTGTCATTTCCCCCCATCTGTTCCAGTTGTTTATGGTCCATGGGAAGAACAGTTGTGGTATGAGATTGAATCTCTCTAATTTAACCTTCTTGGTCTTTTTGTGAGGTATACATAGGAGGAGGCAATATGTAGGTTGAATCTTCTAGGAAAGTACACTCTTAGACATTTAGCAGTAAACCACACTGTGATGCAGAACGCTTCTCTTTCAGTGTTTGCCACTTGAGTTGGCTGAGCATCTCTGTGATGCTTTCAAACTTACTAAATGAACCTGTAATGACATGCGCTGCTCTTCTTTGGATCTTCTCTATTTTCTCTGTCAGTTCTATATGGTAGGGATCCCAGACTGCTGAGCAATATTCAGTTATTCGTAGAACCAGTGTTTTGTAAGCTGCCTCCTTTGTTGATGTGCTACACTTCCTGAGGATTATTCCAGTGACTCTCAGGTATGACATCTGCCTTACCTACAATTAGTTTTATGTGATCTTTGTTTTTTAAATCACTCTGTACACGTACTCTTAGGTATTTAATGCATGTGGCTGCTCCCAGTGATATGCAATTGTGCGGTCACACAATAATTGGTCTTTCTGCCTATGTGTGTGCATCACATTATGTTTGTTTATTTTGAGAGTCAACTGTCGATCTCTACACCAATTCTCAATCCTTTGCATGTCTTCTTGCATTTTGCTACAATTTTCTAGCATTACGACTTACATGTATACTATAGCATCATCCGTGAAAAGCCTCTTGTAACTTCCGAAATTATCTGCTGTGTGACTTATGTATATTGCACTATATATTGCAAAAAGTAGTGATCCTGTAACACTTCCTTGGGGTACATTGCATTTTTCATCAAATGTGGGTCTTGGTACTATATAGTTATAATTTATGATGAGGTGCAAAACTGAGAAAATTTGACATAGTTGACCACTCAAGTTGTGAATTCCAGTGGTTTTGTTTGCTATTCTCTTCTTTACTTCAAACACTACAATACTCTGTCAAATTGCTAACAACATAAAATTTTGCTACATCACTGTGGCCTCTAAAGCAAATCATCAGCACTCAGTTTACAAATAAGGTAAGAACAACTTTTAACATTTACAGTAAAAAACTGCTTTTAATAATAAAAGAGTGCAAAATTTTAATTTTATTTTACTCTCAGTAACACATCAAACTTCACTCCGTCATTTGGACAAGTACTTTACTTGTCTGACAGTACTGGACCATTGAACTTCCTCTTGGTCCACACAATACTGCAGCACTTCAACAGCATTTTTATTATGTGCCTGTTGTGGATTTCAGTGTATGCTGCACTGTGGACTTTGTGATATCAATTCCTTGTACATGATGCCACCGACACAAAACCAGTAGTGCCCCCACTAATGTCTAGTTGTCATTATAGGTTGTACCATACCAACTGCCATTAAATCCTTCTTTGAATCTTACTTCAGTTTAGAGCTACCTGGTGGTGAAGTATAACTGAGATGAGAAAGAGGTGATTGCCATGTCCCACACTGCATTATTCAGTGTCATACCACAAAATACTTTTCAAACATTGCAGGTAATGTTCTGCTCAGGAGTTGCTGCTACTTCACTGGCTTGTACATTCTCCTAATATGTTGGCTGTTGAACATGTCTGAAATTTTATTGATCAGAGGCATATCCATAGCACACATTCAGTATCCAGTAAATCAGGACTATAGTCTTGGACAAAATTAAGACACATTAAAAAACTGTATAATTCAATGCTATTGCAGATCAAGGCACATTTTTTGGCTTATGTCTGTTTCATGAAATTTTGTCTAATTTAAAATAACCTGTTAGTGATATATACATTTCATAATGTCTTTGTATGTAAAATGTTACCTGTAACTGCAAAGAGGAATGGAAATCATAATAGAATCAAATTGATATTTGACAGAAATTTGTTGCATGTTTACTGCATATATGGACATTTTTGGTTCTCTCTGCCCATTATTTTGCTAATATTAAGAGCACATAAATTTTGTTTTTTGTTACTGTCCTGTATGCAGCAGAGAATAACTTTATCATCTGAGAACCAGGAAAAATGTGTGACCATATTGAATCACTAGTCATTCACCCAACATGCTGTCACAAATTACTATTATATTTTGTGATGGAAATTAATCCTATGGTACATAATGCAAGTTATTTGTTAGATCATACACATAGAATCAACATTTAAAAATGTGTTTTGGTATTAGTAGAACATAAACTACTGTTTAGTCTCATCTGGTAATTAGTGTATAATGAATTTCAAAGTAATATAACAATTGATGTTGGTGTATCATTCAGATTTTGACACTTTTTGAAAAAAAATCTTGGTTTAGTTTACTCTAGTTATATTTGCATGTTTTGTAGTTTATATCTGTGATGTGAATGTAGTGGACTGACAAGGCAGCCAGTCCACAGAGACGGGTAGCCGAAAGGGCACACGTACACACACGCCGACTGGCGCGAAGTCTGGAACAGGATTCGTAATGAATGTGATAAAGAAAAGAACGTAGCTACTAGAACACTTAACTTTTATATTGTCCTTTGGTATACAGCATTCTTGATGATACAAGTGAGACTATCTTGAGATACATAATGGTACAAATGGCGCCTTGCTAGGTCGTAGCCATGGACTTAGCTGAAGGCTATTCTAACTGTCTCTCGGCAAATGAGAGAAAGGCTTCGTCAGTGTAGTCGCTAGCAATGTCGTCGTACAACTGGGGCGAGTGCTAGTCCGTCTCTCTAGACCTGCCGTGTGGTGGCGCTCGGTCTACGATCACACAGTGGCGACACGCGGGTCCGACATGTACTAATGGACCGCGGCCGATTTAAGCTACCACCTAGCAATTGTGGTGTCTGGTGGTGACACCACAGTGAATGTGTCAACAGGCTCACAAATATAATAAACACAGTGAAAATGTGGCTGCATACAGGCAATTTACATGAATCTTTAATGTGTATTAATAATTGCTATTGGCACTTGTTCAGACATTTTGTCTACCTAGAAATTAATTTATGGAGTAGAAGTTCTCAAGCAGAAATGATTTCAATTTGCTAATTATAAATCTCATCATTAGTGTGTATTATCTTGTTATTTAGCAAATATGCAATATTATATCTGACATTAAAATTAGTTTCAAAGTGTCATTACTAGTTACATTCTTCCTTAATAGGTTTGTAAGAAGGAATTACTCACGCTTGATTTTGAGACGACACTTAAGTATTTCAGAGTTTCCCTCCCAAAGAAATGTCGTTCTGAAGAAGTTGCCAAAAATATAATGAAACTAGCTACAAGTCTGAAAGTAAAAAAGCTAAAAAAGTATGAACAGGAATTCATATCTGAAAAAGGTAAGTGACAGTGCATCATTTCATATTGTTCATAATATAGAGTTTGTAATTGCAGCTAGTTGCTATTCTCCATAATTGTTCCTGCAGTATATATGTATTTTAAGGCATTTGTTTTGATGTTGTTGCAGCCAAAGCTGTACAGTATTTTTTCTTACTTCTTCTGTTCATGGTCTGTTGTGTGTGAAAAGGATACAGATGCTGTGATTTTAAACTTTGGCAGTATGGCTTGTTGTTTCTAAGAGATAATAATTTTTCGGCAGTAACAGTTCCAATAAACCATGACTGGCAAATAATGTGTAAAACTACGCAAGGTTGCTTGTTTTTCCTTCTGGCATTGTTTTTCATGACTAACAATAAGAATTAATATGTGTATTTGTTTGCAGATGAATTACAACCTTATGTAGATTATGTATGGAAAACCTATTTAAGTAGTTTAATTTCCTTTATCTTATTCTGGTACATTGATCTTTCATTTCCTTTCTTAATAAGTAATAAGTAAATTGATTATGAACCCAAAAGTTGCTGTAAACACAATTTGGAATTTTTCACGTAAATCATTTCAAAAAAATGGAGGTAATGGTAAATGACCAACATCATCACCAGTATATTTTACATATTCCAAGACTTACACTAAAAGTCCCTCTGCACTGTGTTTCCCAGTTTTCTGAATAGTTGTTTTCTTCTCCTGATGTGTTTGCAAAGTATGTTCCTTATACTGTGATCAAGCAATTTAACAAATTTGAGAAACTTTTGTCTTATCCCTCATTTAATTAATTGCCTTACCCCCATATTCTGTGATACAATGATCACAGTGAAAGTTTCAAGAATGTCATGTTTCTAGTAGAGGCGGATAAAGATGAGTCTATATTGAATGCTGCTCCATCATCACAATTTGCTTGTTCTTGGGGCAATGAAAACAATGGAAAGGTTTCTGAAACCATACAATTTTGCATCAAGCCTACCAGCCAGATCAGGACCTGTGTTACTTTTCTGTATGAGAAAGAAGAGATATACCATCTGTGGGAATTATATTGATTCATAGAAAGTAAATGTTTCCACCTGTAAAGAGATCCTGAACAACATTTCCAAATACACTTGATATCGATTCTTGAATATGTGGTTTGAAGGGCTACATGTTGAAAGAGTGGTGTGTGTACTTTGAGACCATGTGAAGTCAGAATTTTTCAGGAGAGTGGAAGTAGCTTCTTTTCTCAACCATCAGAGTGATCCTCATAATTTTGCATGAATGACTTTCATTGTGTTTGCTGGAGTGAAAGATTTGGCTTAAATGTTTTCTCTGTTATTTGCATTTTATTTTGTGTGTGTGTTTTATTTTTGTATTTATATGGGCTCTTAAACCTATGAAATAGTTGCTGTAATTGAATTAGTTACAAATTTGGCTATGAGATATGTATCATTCAATTAGATTAAATATGTGACTTGGTGACTGAGTGGGTAAGGAAAAGTCTACAAATCCTGAGACCCAAAGCTCAATTCTCTGTTGGTCATAAGATATTTTTCTGTGAGTTATCATTTTTTTCAGTTCTGGCAATGCCTTGTTGACATGAAAAAATGCTAAGTCATATTGTCTGTTTTACAGTTATTGTCGAAAATGAGTTATGTTACTTGTTAAGTCAAAAACACACACACACACACACACACACACACACACACACACACACACACACACACACACACACAGAGAGAGAGAGAGAGAGAGAGAGAGAGAGAGAGAGGGGGGGGGGGATCTTTCAGCAGTTTGAAACTTCTGCGTACATTATAATTCAACTGTGACCTTTTGTTAGTGTCTTATAGCCTCATTAATTAATTATGTTTCAAATTTTGTGTTCAACAGAAGCCCAAGAAGCTGAAAAGAGTTATGCAAGTCGACTTGAATTTCTGCAGGCTTCCCTGCAACGTTCTGAGGAAGAAAAGAGAAGCCTCGAAGAAGAAACATTGCAGGTGTGTACAGCTCATTTGTTTCCTGTATCTGTTTCACTTTTCTCATATTTAATTAGTCATAAAAGCATTCTGTATGTGAAAGCTGAAGATAAATTGAGCTGTCAAAACTAAATATAGGAAGCTGGTGGAACGTGTTGGGATTGAAAGAGCTAACATATTTTTTGATAGTGGAGATGTGGAAATATATACAGGGAAAATAACAGAGCCTAATCTTAAAAATAACAGCAAGTATGACATTTTTATAGATCACATTATGTCACAATGTGTCATTTGTTATTAGTAACTATTTACGCGTATCTAAAAATGGTGAGTTAGGTAGTAGTACAATTATGAAATTACAGATTGTCAGTTACTGTATTATAAATGAAATCATGGGACAGCAGTTTATAGACGTAGTGGACAGAGTGAATGGTCATATTACATTCCATGTTCCCCAGCTATTTTCCATCAAGAGAAATAGCTGCATCGGGTTGGAAAAGTACAATACTATAACAAACTGCTTCATCAAACATGAAGTGTGTGGCAATTTGGCCATCATCTCACTGTACACAAACAATAAAGTTGACACAGTAGCAAGAAATGCATCATTATCGCAACTCTAAATGTAAATGCTGGATTCATTGTAATGTCAACTACCTGGCTTGCCTGCTCAATACAGATTTTAAGAAACCAGTTTTTTATCATCAGAGAAGAAATTGTGTTGTATTTACCGAAGAAATCATTATATTGTTTTACTGCTTTTATTGCTTTTCATTCTACTTTCCATTTTTTCTCTAGATTAAAGAAATGCTGCAACGTGAAGTACAAAGGGCTGAAAATGAAAGCTGCAGAAATAATACAATCATTACGGAATATAAACAGGTAATGCACAGCATAATGAATGACTCTACTGTTACATTTTGTTCTTTTTCAGTAGTGTATACATTATTAACTTTCGAAGATACTCACTATAACATTTGCAAAACACGTGCCTCATGTGCTTCACTCTAAATTTTATTAACTTGTAATTTGGAGATTTAGTTGTTTTTAATGTTTGTTTTAGTAACCTGATTATACTTTGTCCTTTCATTGTATGGTTTCCCATACATTACTTAGTTTCCAGACAGAAAAAATTTGACTGAAATTAACACAGTTCTTCTCTGCTTCATATTGTTGCATCACTATACAAAGTACATGAAATGTATGCCATTATCTGAAGATTCCCTTAAGCATAATACTAGGTATAAATAAATGAAACCTTTATTCATCAACATTATGACTGATTACAGAATTTTCTTGTACAGTAGTTATAGTTCTTTACAGTTGTGTTGTTTTCAATTGTCATGAACTAATACCTCTGATTTTAGCATAGTCTACATCTATGAGATTTTTTTCAACCAAAATTAATTTTTACAAGAGAGACCTTTTCTTAAACTATTTTTGCACATAGTTGCCACCATTGTTCAGACACGGGTCGTAGCAGGAAACCAACTTTTCTATAACTTCTTCGTAGAAAGATTTCGCCAGTGAAGACGGCCACTGCTGAACACCGTTTTTTGTGCATCGTCATCACTGTCAAAGCACCTTCCCCCAAAATCACACTTAAAGTTCAAGAATAAGTGGTAGTTAGAAGGTACGGAATCCGGGCTGTATGGTGGGTGACTAAACTGTTCCCAACTGAATTGTTGAATAAGGTGTTGAGTGACAACAGCAGAATGGGGATGTGTTGTCATGAAGCAATGCAATGCATTGACTGAGCATTTCACACCTAGTTTTGTAAGTGTTTCACAGTATTGTAATGCATTGATGGTTTCTCACCTGGGAAGGAACTCAACAAGTAGAAAAGACTCAAAAAACAATGTTCAGCAGTGGCTGTCTTCAGTGGTGGCAGCCTTCTATGAAGTGGCACAGAAAGTTTTGTATCCCACTATGGTAAACAGTGTTGGCAACTACCTAGAAAAATTCTTTACGAAATGCTCCTTCTTTTAAAACTAAATTTTGGTTTGAAAACGTGTTTTTGAGTTTTTTTTCCAAAACCATACTTACTTTCTGGACATGTCTTGTACATCTACATGATCAGTATGCAATTCACAATTAAGTGCCTGGCAGATGGTTCATTGAAACAACTTAAAGCTATTTCTTTACTGTTCCACTCTCAAACAATATACAAGAAGAATGAACATTTAATCTTACTGTGCGAGCTCTTATTTCTCTTATTATGAATCATTTTTCCTTATGTAGGTGGGCACCAACAAAATATTTTTGCATTTGGAGATGAATGTTGGTGATTGAAATTTCATGAGAAGATCCTTCAACAGTGAAAAACGCTTTTGTTTTAATGATAGCCACCCCAATTCAGTATATCAGTGGCACTCTCCCCCTATTTCATGATAATTCAAAATGAGCTCACCTTCTTTGAACTTTTACGATGTTCCCTGTCAATCCTATCTGATGTGGATCCCACACTGTGCAACTGTATTCTGGAAGAGGACAGACAAGCATAGTGTAGGCAGTTTCTTTTGTAGACCTGTTGTACCTCCTAAGTGTAATAACAGTCCTTGGTTCAGTTTCCCCACAATATTATTTATGTGATCATTCCAGCTCAAGTTATCCATAATTGTAATCCCTAAGTATTTAGTTGAATTCATAGCCTTTATATTTGTGTGATTCATTGTGGAACTGAAATTTAACAGAATTCTTTTAGTATTTGCATGAATGACTTCACACTTTTCATTATTTAGAGTCAATTGACTCATTCCACACCATATAGGTATCTTGTCTAAATCATTTTGCAATTGGTTTTGATCACCTGATGACTTCACAAGATTGTAAATGATAGCATCATCTGCAAACAAACTAAGAGGGCTGCTCATATGGTCTCCTAAATCATTTATGTGGATCAGGAACAGCAGAGGGACTGAACACTTCCTTGCGGATGTCAGATATTACTTGTGTTTTACTCAGTGACTTTCTAACAGTTATTACAAACTGTGATCTTTCTGACAGGAAATCACAAATCCAGTCACATGACTGAGATGATACTCCCTAGTCACATAATTTGATTAGAAGTAATAATGAAACAATATTTACTTTCAACTTGGAATGCAGGCAGTGTTTAAGTTTGTGTCATCAGATTTCTTGATATTTTTCTGCAACAAAACATCATAGCAAAAATGGCTCTATCTGGGGACTGCATATTTTTGGAGTACACAAGTACAAACATGAAAATCACCAAACACATAAATCAACATGGCACCTGCTCGGTTTGCTTTTGTCAGCCAATCAGAGCCAGGACGCATGATGTCATGCAAACTGGTTTTTTAGGGTAAACGGAACAGTGAGAATGTTCATTTCAATAAATATTTATTCAGTATTATTTTTACTATTTTGTAAATGATATGTGTGGTACAGTGTGATCTGTTATGTAGATTGTGGCTTAGTTTAGGTTGAAAGGTGATCAGATGCCATGTTGAGTTACATGTTTACACAACTAAAGTGCCGTAGTTGATATTTTTCATACACATGTATTTATGCTATGAAAATGTGTAGCTTGACTAATGCACCACATTGAAGCTCTCTTAATTTTCCTTTTTTTTTACCCTCAATAGCTTTTGAAAAAGTGCCAAGTCAACAAAAAACTGTTACTAGAATGGTGATCATTGGAAGTAAGGTGTTTTTGTTGGGTGTCACATCAAGAGCCGTAGTTTTTATGCAGCAAGTCAACTGGTATTTTAAGATTGTACACAATTCTCAGCAATGAGAAAAAAGGTAAAATCCAATTTCGACATTAAATGACTATCTGTTACCAATATTGGTAAAATGCTGCCCAGGGATGTATAACATTTTTACAAGAGAACAGGAAAAAACGCCAAATTCTGTGACATCTCGTAAAAGCCATCAATTTAACATTTTTTTTTCATTGTCATCGTCTTCAGTCTGTAGCCTGGCCTACTGCAGCTCTCAGTGCTGGTCCATCCTGTGCAAGCCTCTTTATTTACAAAAAACTACTGCAACCTACATTCATTTGAATTGACTTACTGTATTCGTCTCTTGGTCTCCCTCTACAAGTCTTACCCTCCACTCTTACCTTCAATACCAAATTAATAATTCCTTAATGTCTCAATATGTGTCCTATCAATTGATCCCTTCTTTTAATCAAGCTGTGCCACCGATTTCTTTTCTCCCAAATTCTGTTCAGTACCTCCTAATTAGTTATGCCAGCTACCCATGTAATCTTCAGCTTTCTTCTGTAGCACCACATTTCTAAAGCTTCTATTCTTTTCTTTGCTGAACTGCTCCACTCCAGGCAAATATCTTCAAAAAGATTTCCTAATGCTTAAATTTTTATTATGAGGGGTATTCAATAAGTAGTTCAACACATTTTTTCTCTGCCCATTTCTGTTGGAACAGTGCTGAATTTTCTGTGGTACACCATGGAATATTCCCGCTTCAGCCCCTGTAATTTCATGAAGTTCTGATAGGTTGTGGCTCTATATGTCACCTTCAAAATGGCACCTGTAACAGACATGCGTTCCTAGCAGAGAGATTTATTTGAATTTATTTAGTGGAAAATGAGAGCATCGCAAATATTAATAGGCACTTGCAGAATGTCTATGGAGATCTGGCAGTGAACAGAAGCACAGTGAGACCTGGGGTAACTCGGGTGTCTTTATCACAACAGGGTTGCACAAACCTGTCCGATATCCCTTGAGCCGACTGGCCACACACAGCTGTGACTCCTGCAGTGTTGGAATGAGTTTACACACACATTCGAGGTGTTCGATGGATCACAAACAAACACCTCATTGCAAAATTGGACATCTCTGTTAGTAGCGCTGACACACTCATCCGCCAACTGTGATACTTGAAAGTCTGTGCCCGCCGGGTTCCTTATCACCTAACAGAAGACTGTAAAGAGCAACAAAGGACCATGTGTGCAGGATTGCTTGCACATTGCAAGGCTAATAGTGTAAATTTTTTGTCAAACGTCGTCACAGGCAGTGAAACATGGGTTCATCACTTTGAACTGGAAACAAAACCCCAATACACAGAGCGGCACCATACCATCTATCCTATGACGAAAAAGTTCAAAGCCGCACCCTCAGCTGGTAAAGTCACGTCGGTGGTCTTCTGGGACTCAGAAAGGGTTGTTCTGTTTGAGTCCACCCTCATGGTGCAATGATCAACTCTGAAGTCTATTGTGCTACCCTCAGGATTGAAGAAAAGACTTCACCATGTTCGACACCACAAAAAATGCAAATGAACTTCTTCTCCATGACAACACAAGGCCTCACACAAGTCTGCAAACCCGAGAGCAGCTCACAAAACTTCACTGAACTGTCCTTCCTCATCAGCCCTATAGCCCGGACCTTGCACCTTCTGACTTCCATCTGTTTGGCCCAATGAAAGATGTGTTTTGCTGGAAGCAGTACATGGATGATGGGGAGGGAGGTTATTGATGCAGCAAGATGTTGGCTCCAACGTTGACCAGTAGAGTCGCACCATATGAGCATACAAGCCCTCCCAGTATGGTGGTGTAAGGCCATTGCATTGAATGGAGATCATATTGAAAAATGGGGTTTTGTAGCCAAGAGAGTGAGAAATAAATGGTGTATTGGAATCCTGAATAAAACCAGTGTGCTTTCAGAAAGAAATGTGTTGCTATTGAATACCCTTCATAGATGTTAATAAATTCCTCTCTTTCAGGAATGCTTTTCTTGCTATTACCAGTCTGAATTTTTTATCTTACCTACTTCAGCCATCATAAGTTATTTTGCTGCCCAAATAACAAAACTCATCTACTACTTTTAGTGTCTCATTTCCTAATCTAAATCCCCCAGCATTGTCTGATTTAATACGACTGCATTCCATTAGCCTTGTTTTCCTTTTTTTATATTCATTTTATATCCTCCTTTCAAGACACTGTTCATACCATTCACCTGCTCTTCCATGTCCTTTACTGTCTGTGATAGAATCATAGTGTCTTCAGAAAACATTTTTTTTTTCTCCTTGAACTTCAGTTCCTTCTCCAGATTTTTCTTTGGTATCTTTACTGCTTGCTCAGTGTACAAATTGAATAACTTCAGGGCTATTCATGTGCCACCTCCTTAATTTCCTACTGTTTTGTAATTTCTTCAGTTTAAATCTACAGTGCATAAGCAGTAGATCATGGTCAGATTCCACATAGGTCCCTAGAAATGTCTCATAGTTTAAAATATGGTTTCCAAGTCTACAACCTTGTCTTACTCCCTTCTGTTTCATGCCCTTTGACTGTTATAGCTGCTGTCTGGTTTCTGTATAAAATGTAAATAACCTTTTGCTCTCTGTATTTTACCCCTTCTACCTTCTGAATTTTGAAGAGTGTATTTCAGTCAACGTTATTAAAAGCTGTTTCTCAGTGTACAAACTCCATAAATGTAGGTTTGCCTTTCTTTAACCTACCTTCTAAGATAAGTCATTGGATCAGTATAGCCTCACATGTTATTACATTTCTCTGGAATACAAACTCATCTTCTCCAAGGTAGGCTTCTATCAGTTTTTCCATCCTTGTGTAAATACACTCCTGGAAATTGAAATAAGAACACCGTGAATTCATTGTCCCAGGAAGGGGAAACTTTATTGACACATTCCTGGGGTCAGATACATCACATGATCACACTGACAGAACCACAGGCACATAGACACAGGCAACAGAGCATGCACAATGTCGGCACTAGTACAGTGTATATCCACCTTTCGCAGCAATGCAGGCTGCTATTCTCCCATGGAGACGATCGTAGAGATGCTGGATGTAGTCCTGTGGAACGGCTTGCCATGCCATTTCCACCTGGCGCCTCAGTTGGACCAGCGTTCGTGCTGGACGTGCAGACCGCGTGAGACGACGCTTCATCCAGTCCCAAACATGCTCAATGGGGGACAGATCCGGAGATCTTGCTGGCCAGGGTAGTTGACCTACACCTTCTAGAGCACGTTGGGTGGCACGGGATACATGCGGACGTGCGTTGTCCTGTTGGAACAGCAAGTTCCCTTGCCGGTCTAGGAATGGTAGAACGATGGGTTCGATGACGGTTTGAATGTACCGTGCACTATTCAGTGTCCCCTCGACGATCACCAGTGGTGTACGGCCAGTGTAGGAGATCGCTCCCCACACCATGATGCCGGGTGTTGGCCCTGTGTGCCTCGGTCGTATGCAGCCCTGATTGTGGCGCTCACCTGCATGGCGCCAAACACGCATACGACCATCATTGGCACCAAGGCAAAAGCGACTCTCATCGCTGAAGACGACACGTCTCCATTCGTCCCTCCATTCACGCCTGTCGCGACACCACTGGAGGCGGGCTGCACGATGTTGGGGCGTGAGCGGAAGACGGCCTAACGGTGTGCGGGACCGTAGCCCAGCTTCATGGAGACGGTTGCGAATGGTCCTCGCCGATACCCCAGGAGCAACAGTGTCCCTAATTTGCTGGGAAATGGCGGTGCGGTCCCCTACGGCACTGCGTAGGATCCTACGGTCTTGGCGTGCATCCGTGCGTCGCTGTGGTCCGGTCCCAGGTCGACGGGCACGTGCACCTCCCGCCGACCACTGGCGACAACATCGATGTACTGTGGAGACCTCACGCCCCACGTGTTGAGCAATTCGGCGGTACGTCCACCCGGCCTCCCGCATGCCCACTATACGCCCTCGCTCAAAGTCCGTCAACTGCACATACGGTTCACGTCCACGCTGTCGCGGCATGCTACCAGTGTTAAAGACTGCAATGGAGCTCCGTATGCCACGGCAAACTGGCTGACACTGACGGCGGCGGTGCACAAATGCTGCGCAGCTAGCGCCATTCGACGGCCAACACCGCGGTTCCTGGTGTGTCCACTGTGCCGTGCGTGTGATCATTGCTTGTACAGCCCTCTCGCAGTGTCCGGAGCAAGTATGGTGGGTCTGACACACCGGTTTCAATGTGTTCTTTTTTCCATTTCCAGGAGTGTAATTTATGTCAGTACTTTGCAGCCATGACTTACTAAACTGAAATTTTGGTAAAATTAATACTTGTCATCCCCTGACAACTTTGGAATAGGAATTATTCCATTCTTCTTGAAGTCTGAGGGTATTTAACCTCCTTCTTCGTCATGCACATCAGGTGGAATAGTTTTGTCATAGTTGGCTCTCCCAAAGATCTGAGAAATTCCAACGAAATTTCGTCTACTCCAGGTGTCTAGTTTAGACTGATGTCTTTCAGTGCTCTGTCAAGTTCTTCTTGCAGTATCATATCATTCATTATCATCTGCTTTGTATTGTGTTTCTATAATATTGCCTTCAGATTCATTTCCCGTGTTGGTGGTATTTTTGGGCATAAAGGGACTAAACGACAGGGTCATCAGTCCCCTATTTCCATTGTATAACCCTCTATGTACTCCTTCAACTGTTCCCTAGTTATACAATTTTCTAGAGCCTTGCATTTGTTCTTCAGCCATTCCTGCTTATCCATTTTGTATCTCTTTGATCCTCTGCTGTGTTTGCTATTTCATCTCTAAAGCTACCACCTTCCTTTCCTGTTTCAGTCAGTCATTGCCTAATGCTCCCTTTGAAACTCTCAGTGACTTCTGGATCTTTCAAAATATTCATATGCCACCTTCTTAATTTCCTACCGTTTTGCAATTTCTTCAATTTAAATCTACAGTGCATAAGCAGTAAATCATGGTCAGATTCCACATAGGTCCCTGGAAATGTCTCAGAGTTTAAAATATTGTTTCCAAGTCTCCGTCTTGCTGTTACATAATCAATCTGAAACCTTCCAGTTTCTCCATTCTCCTCCACATTACAACCTTCATCACAATTCATAAACCAAATGTTAGTTATGATTAAATTATGCTCTGTACAAAATTCTAGCTGTTCCATATTCTCTTACTATTTTTTGTTCACTTCCTTTTTATACTATTGAATTCCAGTTACCCATAAATTAAATTTTCTCTTCCGTAAAAATCCTAATAATTTCTTTTATCTCATCGTAAATCCCGTCAATCTCTTTATCATCTGTGGAGACACTTTATGTTGCTAAAAATAGCAGATCTCGTTTTATTGTTTGCTTTATCATTTACACGAAATTTTCCTGTATCTGTCTATATAATCTACAAGAGAAAGCCAGTAAAATACCAAACATTAAATGTGAGCCCCCTTAAAAAAATATAACCATACTTTTTTGTGAATAACATGCCACGTGAGATTTCCCAGTGAGGAATGTAGTACAAAACTATAGAAGAGCTGAAACAGGAGCTCAGACTATGTCTTAAAACTGGGATTAAGACAAGGATGCTCTCCACTGTATGACAGAAGTAAACTCCAAAGCACTGTATATTGGCCTCAGAACACGGAATGTGAATGACTATTTGGTTGTGTCTAAATGCATCAAATGCTGTAATCTAGGTCACACTACCACATCCTGCAAAACAAAACAAGTGCTGGGATGAAGGCCACCCAAAGAAATACTATAACAGATAGTGTGACAAACTGAAGTGCATACATATCTTAAAAGGGATAATCAGGGGGCCCGGGTTCAATTCCCTGCAGGGGACTGGGTGTTGTGTGTCTTTCATCATTATTGACTCACAAGTCGCTGATGTGGCATCACCTAAAAAGGACTTCCAGCGGCTGAACTCCCCCCGAATGGGGCCTCCCAGCCAACAATGCCATACGATCATTCCATTTCATTTAGTGTTCACTAGAAAAAAAAAAGACTGTTCCATCCATCATTTTCTCCTCGAAAAATTAGTAACTTGGAGTGATTATGGATGTGCGCAGTAATGTGACTACTTCTCAGTGTGGCAAATCTAATTTTCAGAATCCATATACAAAACAGTAATTTGCATATTGGGCACAATCACATATCACAAGGGCATGTAATCTCCAAATACTTAATTACACATTATGTCATCAAAAGTGTTCAGGTACATCTCAAGAAAAGTGTTTTCCATACAGCGACATTCACCCAGATCATTGACGTTATTATTAATGTCTCATGGCGTAAAAAGACTATTAGAAATAAGTGGGCTGTTCTAGTGCCATGTGTTGTGCCATGCTTACAGATACATGCAATGCACTAATCACCTTGCAGTTGACATTTGTTATATAATATGCATAAACTCTGTAAAATGAGAAGTTGCTGTGCTTTTCCAAGTTATAGTCAGCCAGTGGTTGCCTTCTTGGATGTCCGTCATTACTTGCTAGTCTGTTGGAGGTGAATTTTCATTCCTGATGTTTTTTTAACAACTTTGCACTCACAAGGGAAACTTCCCTTCACCCCATTTAGTGGTAAGGTGACCCAGTGGGTAGAATATCAAAAACTGAACACAGATCAAGGATGAAAACAGGAAGCAGGTTTTCTGAACTTTGAAAACAGAAGGTGAACTGTCCATCTGGTCATTGACGTATCTTTTCGTCATATTCAAATTTGTGTCTGTGTCGTGGAGTAACATCTGTTTGCAACTGTGATGTGTAAGGAAGGGACCTCCAGATGTACGTACCTCCTATTTGTTCAACACAAATACCACCCGTTATTACTCTTGTATTCCCTTTTGCAAGCTTTGCCTATTTAATTCCTTTGTTCTAACATATTTTACACACATTTGTATGTTGTTTTCATTTCTGTGCAAGGGATATGTGGCATGTCATCTGCTGTCAATATGCATAATGTTTAATTGCGATGTTAATATGTTCTTACCAAATGAGTCATATTCTATAACCAATGCATAGTATCGCAATTTCCAAGACTACAGAAGGAGAACAAACAGGTCAGTGACCAGATGGAAAGTTAAAAATTTCATTTCATGGGGAAAAAAAGGAAAAAGGGGGGGGGGGGGGGGAGGCACAGTGGAAGTTTGGACACGGATCTCCCAGTTTGCAGTACAAAACCATGATCACATAACTGCGATTGTGTGGTTCTTGCACAGTGCTTGATGTTGCACATCTTGAGCTGGGACCATTTATTGTTTGTATTTTGCTTCTTTTTTGCAGTGCACTACACCCTCTTCCTGTTTTCATGTTTGATCTATGTTGAGTCTTTAATGGGTCATTTTACCACTGAAAAAATGGGGAGTTTCCCTTGTCACAAATGTGGTGCCGATGTGTCAGAAAAGAGAATAGTTAAAGAAATTAAGGATTCTGACATTTAAAAGATAGAAACTCATGCCTATGTTTCAGTCATCGATCCTAAAGTTGGTCTGTCACAGTTCTCCCGTCATGTCACTTGCCAGCAATTATCTTCATTTCAGCATAACAGGTGCATACTACATCACCAACAATCTGCCTTACTTACTCATATCTAGGCCTTGTTCTGTGTTTGTATTCTTCTATCATGCCTTGAACAGATTTCAGCAATATCACATGTCATAACCTGTGTTCAGAAATTTCACCTTTTCACTATATTGAGTTCTTTATTAGCCATTTTTTCTGCTTTCAATTTTCCCTTCCATTCTTCAATAAAATACTGTTATGAGTATTTTTGACATGTGTGATTCTAGACTGATTGTGTAGTAATTTTCACATCTTCTGATTCTTGCTTTCTTCAGAACAATTAGAATTACATGCTTTTCAAAATCTGATTGACTGTCTCTGGTTTCATAAGTTTTATTCATGAGCGTGTATAGTTCTTTCTCCTGTCCACTCTTTGGCCTGATCCTGTTAGAATTCCATTAGTATTTCATTATTACCTGAACTTGATTTTCCTTCCAAGTTCATGCGAAATTTTTTGAAACACTGAGGTAAAGACTGAATCTTCCTTGTCATCTTCTTGCACTACATTCTCACTGTCAATTGGCCTATTTTCTTTTGGGCAACTATATAACTTTTACAAATATTGTTTTCACATTCTCATTCCACATGTTGCAGTCACATAAATGTGACCGCTGCCTATGTTCGATGTCAACATGCAATAACCTCTCACAGACTGCAGCTGGCAGCACTAGCAGCAGAGGGTATATAAAATTTATCAGGGGGCATGGAAAACAGTACTGTCGTGTCATATTGCGGAAACACAGTGATTAATCTGATGTTCAAATGGGCAAGATAATTGTCTTTTGGGCCATGAGTGGCAGCATTTATGAAACAGCTAATTGGTTCATGCACCCATGCTGACTGCTGTTCAGTGGTGCCAAAGGCTGGATTTTGCACACCAGTACCTCAACTGGACGTACACTGAGTGATGACAGGTGGCCTTTTTAGATGAATCATGTTTTATGCTCCATCGGACTGAAAGAAGACACTCTGCAACAATCTTTGGAAGACTCCAGGGTAAGGGGGAAGCGTTATGATCAGAGGACTGTTTTTGTGGAATTCCCTGAGTTATCTCATCATTCTAGAAGGCACAATATCAACCCAAGTTTGAATCATCCTTGGGGACCATGTCCACCATTATATGCAGTTTGATTTTGCCCAGCACAGTGGCCTCTACCAGCAGTACAATGCAATGTGTCACACAAATCGAAGTGTATGTGCATGGTTTGAAGAGCACCAGGATGAGTTTATTGTACCCCTTTCTCCGCCAAACTCCCCGGATTTAAACCCAATCAAGAATCTGTGGTACCACCTCACTCAGGCTGTTTGCCCCATGGATCCTAAACTGAGAATCCTATTGCAGCTGGCCATGGTGCTAGAGCTGACATGGCTCCACATCCCTTATTGTAGCTTCCAGAACCCCCATTGACACTCTTCCTGCATGTCTCATTCTGCAGAAGGTGGGTATTCAGGCTTTTGACATTAATGTGACTGGACAGTGTATTTTTCTGTCTCCACTACCCTGTTATCTTTTGCATCTCTAAACACTTAATACAGGGTGTATACGACCTGGGACAACTGGGAGATGCGGGGAAAACCCGGGAATTTTTTCATCCGGGAGAAAACCGGGAAAAACCCGGGAATTTTTTATAATTCCGGGATGTTTCTGTTTTGTTTCAGTTTTCAGTTAATTGTTTATAGCTTTCAGTGGTAAGAAATAATACTCTAACAAAGGATATTACTGCATCCCGCTACTGCAGAATAATACTGCAGCAATAAAACATAAACGAGGGGGGGGGGGGGGGGGGAACTTAAGTTGCAAAGGAAATGTGCCATGTACACAACATAACACAGTGCTCATACAAGTGTCTGCCAATAGAAAAATGTGTCAAAGGCTTTAGGAAGACTATGCAATGCTTCATAATAACGAATTGCCTCCGATGAGCATGACGTCAAAACTGTTTACATTAGATTCATGTGAGCAGTTGCGAGCGAACCCATGCGCATGCGCAGTTGAGTCACGCATTTACCTTCTCCAGCTTCTGGCTACAAAAATGTGGCTGTTAGCTGTATAAGCAAGCAGCAAGATGCTACCTGGAAAAATTTTACTGGCGCACAAGCTGCCCTATTCACTGAGAGCAAACCAGGGTATCTGCCTCGGGAGGCAATTTCAGTCAAGCATTAATCGCCTTGCAGAACAATGTAGAATGAAGAATGTTTTCAACTTAGAGCACATATGGCATTATGCCATATTAATAAAAAACAAAAATGAGACAATACAGTACTGTTACTCCAAAAAAATTTACAACCAAATCTGGACATACGAATGTGCTCTTTAAGCTGAATTACGCATTTTAGTATGGTTCATGGAATTCCTCTGATGCCTTGTTTCTTCTATGACATAACGTAAAATCTTTTAATGTTCTACACGTACGAACATATGGGCTTACTGCGTCGTCATAGCTGCGCAAGCATGGTGACTGCTGTTATTTGGCGCTCTCTGGCAACTGCTGAAATGAACCTCTTTCTAACAGGTCCTGGGAAAATATTGCGAATGATTGATTGAAAAGCGTTACTTTCAAAGTAAATTTCCTTTTATGCAAGATGAACAAAGTGCGAGAAAGTGCGATGAATTTCTTAAACTCACAGAGCGTTTGACTCTCATTTAAAAATCAAGTATTTGAGGACGACCATATAGAAAAAAATTCGAGCCCAGAAGATCAGACATTTATGTTGGTATTAAGACTTTTCCTGGCACATTTGTGTGATGTATCTCGCAAAAAAAGATCAACGTTATATGTGAAAGTTTAGCTTCTCTTGCAGCTTATTAATCGTAGAGACCAATATTATATGTGAAAGCTCTGCTTTTCTTGTAGCAACACTATGCATATTAATGTACACCATTAACTTTTCCTATTTGTGGCACACACTACTTAACAGTGATAATGCTATTGGCTGACTACATCACGTGTCCTAAGCTCTGAATACCCGCTGTATTGGCTGGCGAAATCACGTGACATGAGCTATGACTGGCTTACAAAGGCGCATCGCAATCTCGGTTTCAATGCTTCGGAAAGTAACATTATGTGTTTGGTGGAATTCGAATTTATACTTTCGTAATACGAAAATATACAGTGTAAATGGTCTTTTTTTCTGAGTTTCGTTTTCAAAAGGGCTCAGAAATTCTACGCCAGTGTATAAAACCATAACCATCCAAAGGATTGGTGAGTTTTACAGTTCCGAGGAATAGTATACTGTCACTTCACACGGAAAACGTGTATTTTCTCCCGGGAGAGAGTGTGTTTTTAACCGGGATATCCGGGAAAAATCCGGGAATTTTTTTCCATTTCCTTGTATACACCCTGTTACATCTTGTTGTGTGCTCACTGAAGTGGGTAAAATAAAACTGGCTCGGAAAATATTTGTGAGGTTGATGTGGAATTGACTGTTGTTAATGATAATGACCAGGAGAACTGTCCGTCACAGAAAATGGTGGAAAACATGATTTCGATGCACCTATTGGTTACTGTCTCATGTCTGCGCATGTGCCTCTCCTGCATGCTCTGACTCGAATACTTCACTGTGTCATTACATTTGAGTGAGTGAGAGGGGCAGATGTGTTAAGTGACCAGTTGAATACAGCACAAAATGATACAATAAAACAGTGTGTGATTATTGAATGTTAAGTGAAGTATAGTTAATGGAAAATATGTACGGAATAGTTTCCACAGAAGTTCAAGACTGGAAGTGTTTTGGCAAAATTTCCAGCAAAGTCTGCAATGCAGAACCTAGTGGCAAAAGGCATGAAATGGGTACTATTTTGGACAAAATTGATGACTGCCCAAATAGTGTTCGAACACCAGGAAAGCCTAGAACAAAATCTGCTGAAATCTCAACAACCACTTATCTGTGCAAATGGGAATTAAGGTACCGATGTGTCGAAAAAGTGTCAAAAAGGACAAGCATCTGTATCCTTACAAGTTTATTGCTGTGCAAGAGTTAAGACATCGAGACAAACTTCAGCATGTTGAGTCCTGGCAGTGGTTTCCGAGTGAAGTAGAACCGGGACTTTTGGATCCTCAGTTGTTCATTTTTTCAGATGGGGCCTGTGTGGGTATGTGAACTCACAGAATGTGTGCCATTATGCGTCAGAAAATCCCCACCATTACTTTGAAGAGCCATTGAATAATCTCAAGATTAGTGTTTTGTGCACAATGTCTGGTGTCCGCATGCAACAAGATTCTTTCACCAAATTATCAGTGCCAGTATGTTGGGGAATTGTTCAGTATGTATATGGATCTAATCACAGGAAATTAATGGCTCTTTCCAGCAAGGTGGAACAACAGCACACACCACATTGACAAACTTGTCATAAGTGCATGAGGTGTTTGGTAAAGAGAGGACAGTGAGCAGAGACAACACATTGTCCCGACCACCTTGATCGCATCATTGCTCTTCCTCTAATTTTTACCTAAGGGGCAAATTGAAGGGTTGGATGTGCTCAGATAAACCTCACACAGTGGAAGTGCTAACGTATAGTGCTGAAAATGCTATTGCTGCTCTCCCCCAGACAGAGCTTCTACTCGTTTCTCAAAGTTTGATAAATTGAGCACAGTGTTGCACCAATGTCAGTGGTGAACATTGCCAGCATCTTCTTTGATATTCATTAACAAGGGTCAGTCCTGCATCAGTTGTATTGTAAGTAATTTCTGGTCAAGTTTTACTTTGCCCACCCTACATGTTTAGAATAAACAGAAATAAGTGAAGTAATAAAATGAAACTCTTTGCGTCTCATGTGTAATCTGAGATAAAGTTAAATATGACACATGTCTAGTATCTGGCACATTGGCACTAAACATAGCTTTAAAGTGCCCAGATACAAAAGCAGAAACACGACATGAGGCACTGGGAAGAGAGCAAATATTGACACTATGCAGGGCCCTGAGATATTCTGTGGGGCTTATGGTCTACCAACTGATTAAGCAGTGAAAAACTGGTACATTTGGTTTTATGCACCCTACATGTGCCCCAGTCAGATGTTTCTGATTTCATGATGAGCATGTTAGTAACTGTCTGCAATTGAAATGAGACTAGGCTCATAATATATTTTGCTTACCAGAGACCTTCAAACACTTTAACACTCATTTTGACAAATCAGTGATTTTCCAGAGCATCCCTTAGGAAAGCACTTCACACTACATAAGTATTTTTTTTTATAGCAACATGTTTGTTACATGTGAGGTAATGACTGGGCTTCTCTTGCCAAGCAGCTGCTCGCAATCTACCCATTTGCTGGCAGTTACAAAGAGCACAACATTTTGTGTATGGAATGATCCTTAAGTACTGTGGCAGAATTGAAATATTATTTGACAAATATCTGCAGTATGTAGTGTTTCAGTAGGACTGTGTGGACTTCGAGAAGCTCTTTGTGAATGGTATTGACTAGCCTATCTTATGTCTGTAGACAAATTGATAGATGGAGATTAATGGTGAGGCTCGTTTCTTATCAACAAATGTTGGGCACTTACTGCTCTTGGCAGTTTAACAGCAGGGTTGTCCTGGTGAATTACTTGTCATCTTGAATTTAAAGAGTAATCAATCATACTGCATGGTTTGCAGGGGATAGATTTTACATGAATTGTGTTCCTTCTACGAAGTGATATGCTCACAGCTGTGATCTGAATCCAGTTGTGCATTTACAGGGCACTTCAGACTGTTGCCCTGTGGAGGAGGTATGTATTCCTCCAAAGTATCTCCTGCCCTCCATATCTCCCTCCCTTCTTCCCTCCTCTCCCCCTCCTCCCTTCCATTCCCTCTCTCCCCCTCCCCCTCCAAACACACACACACACACACACACACACACACACACACACACACACACACACAGTAATTTTCATGTGTGAGATGTATTTACTCACGTACATGAGTAAATTATGAGCAAATTTACCAATTAACATGATGTTCATTATCCATTAGATTATTCCTCGTATATACTGTATCATTACACTATATTTGCCATGTTCTTGGGAGTGTATATTTACCCTCTGCTGGGCACTGGAGTATGAATTGCAGAGTAGTCACGTAGATACATTTCATTTCATATCTTTATATTAAATGAATCCCTAATATATGTCTTTGGTGTATTATAGATTTGCCAGAGACTGGATGCGGAAAAGATTGCAGCTAAATTGGCACTACAGGAACTAAGGGTATGCCTGAAATGTTATTAATATGTATCTGTAAAATGCTGTTTAGTAGTATGGGTTACTTTGTAATATCCCATCACTATACACTCAGAAAAATTTTAGTTTCAAAAAATCTTTTTGAAAAGAAAATTTTTCACATGTATAACATTGTAAAATATTAAAAAACTCATTATAGATGAAAATGCATTTTTAGACCATCAGTTTTGTCAAAATCTAAATAATTTTCATTAAGGCTTCCATTTAAAAAGAATATTTTGCAAAATTTATTCTTTTAAATTGTATGATCAAATTTTGCTAATGTCTGTGATAGTAAATATGCTCTTCTAGGCACAAGTTAAGTTATGCAATCAGTGTCAGAAACTGGTCTGTGGCACTGAGGAAGAAGTGACAGCAAACACAGGAATGCCAGCTGCTACTATTGATCCCCAACTTCAAAGGGCGCAGGAAAGGATTAGGGAGCTAGAGCTAGAACTTGCACAGACAAAACTTGCTCGAGTACAAGCAGAATGTCTTAATCAGGTAAGTAACAGATTATGAAAAACACAGCTACTTTTGAGTCATTATAGTATCTGTTACTTTCAACAAATTTTGAGAATAGTACGTACTTCTAGAACACAATAAAGAAATAAAATGTTCAGATTTTTGCATTACAGATTGAATTGTGTAGAAAAATAAATTGGATTGATGTTGATATGGAACTCAAGTAACAACATTTTAAACACATGATATTGACCAACAGACCATTTGCTTTTAACCAAAGATGTGAAAATAGTGAAAGAGTTGAGACATACAAGGTCAAACAAAACAGAAACAAGATTTGTCTTATTGGTAATGAAATATTTGTCATGTCATGTAAGTGCACAATGTTTTTGCAACCGTATGCTGTGACAAGTTTAACTGAAATAAATTTGATGGCAGTCGATGAAAAGTTTAGTACTTACAACCTCTTGCACTTTGCTGCAAAAAGGGAAACAAGGACTGACTTAAAATAAATGAGACTGAGGCTTTAAATTTATTTACTAATAATATATGTTCTTGTTAAAAGTGGTCACACTTGGTGTAGGACTAGTTTGAGTCCAATTGTCTGTATTCATTCATCAATTCCACTGTTAACAACATTTCTACTTGTTGTTTCTCATGAGGCCATGCAGGAGCTCTATCAGTCTTGTCTTCCAGTGGAGCACAAGAACAGGTCTACAATAAACTATTCATGCAGTGCCACTGAGTTGATAAATTTTCATTAATCTGGTCACATCATAAGTGATGTTTTGGAATGCCGTAACAGACTGTGAGTTGAATCCAAAACCTTGCCTGTCATGGACAGTACACTTACAATCCAAGCACAAGTCAAGATCTACCCTCACAGTTTGTAAAGTAGGAGAGAGCTACAGGCAGAATATGAATCTGTGAAGGTTGGTTGTGAGTAATGTCTGGATTGCTCAATTTCAGTTGGGCACCAGTATGCCATGATCCTTGGTGAATAACTGGTTTCAGGTACACAGTGACGCTGAATTTTTAAATCACAGCTTGTTGTTGCATTTTGTTGTACTATTTTATTTATCCATAATTGCAATTTCAGCTTTTTGGGCTCTTCTCTACTTATAATGTAGTATTTAAAAAAATTATTTGCACAGTGATGTGGCAATATACTGCACTTGACAAATGAGCAACCAATATTTAAAATAAAAAAAAAAATAAAAAAGTCAAAGGTAACATCATGCTGTCATGTAATAAATATGAAGGTTGCCCAGAAAGTAATGCACCACACTTTTTTCTTCAACAATGCTTTATTGAATATAATGAGAATTACACACACAAAAGAATGGTGATTTACCTTCACATCCTATTTTTCCACGTAATCTCCATCCCATTCTATGGCCTTCCTCCAGTGCGGAACAAGGGCGTGTATGCCCTGTTGGTACCAGTCCTTGTCCTGGTGGTGGAGCCATTGCTTCACAGTGTGAATCACATCTTCATCATCCTCAAAATGTCTTCCACAAATGGCATCCTTTAATGGCCCAAACATCAGCTCACTGCAACATTTCAGGTGTGACAGCCGTGGATAGTCTCCCCAACCGATGCAAATCGTGGAGCTCCACTGTTAGTCACTGGCGTGGAGAGTGAGATCATCAGAAGGAGGTTGCCTTCTGATGATCTCACTCTCCACGACAGTGACTAACAGTACTTCTGTCAACAGCAGATGCTCCATAGACTTTGCCCAAGTGTTTGTGAATATTCTTGATGGTTTCTTTCTCTGCAGTGAGAAATTCGACAGCACTTTACTTGTAACATACATCATTTCCAGACACCATTTTGAAACTTTCCTGCAGCTATGCTATCTGTCAGAAGTGATGGAAACTTGGCGCATTTACTCAGGAGACTTCAAATAATACATATGCAATGTCTTACATTTGTAGCATTGTTTTCAGCTGAGCAAAAAATGAAGTGCATTACTTTCTGGGCAACCCTCATAGTTCATTAGTAATGCAAACAGTATTATTTCATTTTGGTCAGACCTCATGTTTTTGACATTGAGGTAATTGGAAACAAATTAGTAATTTAGTTTTAACAGTGGAAGATGGATCATGCCTAAGATTTGCCTAACGAGTCACAGAAGATGTTGAAAACTGTGACTGCAGTGGGCAGACAGCAGTTACTACATTTATGGGAACATCTGTGGTTTTCTGCTGCAAACTGAATTAGTTCTCTTCCTTTTTTTCTCTTCTTAACCATTCACTGTCAAATTAAAAGCTACACCAAAGGATTATCAGTAATTAATTTCCATTCACACCTATCTTGAAGCATGATAAATCATTCCTGAATCTGTTGAGACCTGTTGTTTGGAGACTATCCATTTGAAGACAATACAGATCTTGGAGTAAAATTTTCTTGTAGCTTCCTATACCGGCCAGCAGACCTGTTATGCACATTACACAAACTTATTATCAATAATGTATATGGTTTTGCACTAGAAATTCTTTATGCAAAAATTTCACAGACTATTATCTCACATGACATTAACAAAAAATTTATTGGAACAGGTCAGCAGTTATAAGTATATTAAGTTCCTGAAGTTTTAGAAGATCATTATCTATACTAAATTGTAAAAAAAAAAGTTTTGAATCTCCTGCATACATAATTGTGAATGTATGTGTGCTAAGATTCAGTGGTAGCAAAGAGTGACAGAGTATGTTTTATGGGGGAAGAAGGAGAAGAGGGAGGGAAAACCAGCATAAATATTTATTAATTTGTACCTGACAGCTTCAGTAAGACATTTTGTGTACATACTGCCAAAAACTGCTGTTAAATAAAACTTCATTTTGTTGCAACTAGTCATCATTGGCAGACTTCATAGCTTAGAGTGGTATAAACCATGTGTCCACAATTACAATACATGTTGAATACTAGGTTAATACTGTAGAAGCAAGTGGGCTGTTATGTTGGCATGAACATAAACTGGCATTACTTTCTGTTCCTGGCATTTCTTATTAAAATGTACGTTGTCAATTTATTTTGCTAACTGTAATAAAGGCAGACTGTTTGAAAGTGCATCCCTTTGCATTAAATCAAAATATGCTGCCAGTTGACATTCAGTACCATTCTAATGATTGTATATTGTAGCTGACCAAAACATTACTGACTTACCTGCCTACTCTGCTGTGGGATCTAATGTGTGGGACATGAGTTGTTCATTGGTTCCTTGCCATCTCCTCAGTCTTGTAAGATGACCACCAAGCATCAGAGGAATCCTGCACTCTTAAGTGTAGAGAACTGGATGCCACTGATTCAGGTTCCATTCTGGTCATTTTCTTGCCCACCTTCTTCACGCATCACAGTGCTGGGAGTTGGTTTGTAGTTTGTAAGGTTGCTGAGAGATAAATTTCATCATCTGGAGATGGTTATGTACTGTCTGGTTCGACATAGCGCTCCCATCTTTCTGCAAAGTGCAGTGCACAATTTTTGTAGCCTTTTCCTTAGGTAACGTACAACACATAGTTTGCAGGTAGCTACCTTCAGCTGTTGTCGTTGACCACTCACAATCATTAGGAGGCAAATTTTGAATGTTCATTAGCAGTTGAATGTTTAAATGACATTTCTGTGCTGTAGACCAATTTGGCAGGCAACTTTCTGTATCTTGCCATATAGTGGCAACGTACATGGCCCTTGAAGGGATGTTGACAAGACTGAATGCTGTAATTAGGTGCATTGTCCTGTTCAAGATGGGGCCCACAGTGTGCTCTACAGAAATGCACTGAGAATGCAAGGTTACTTTTACATCAATTACTAAGGTGCCTCTGTGTAGTGGTTTTCTATGAACTAAACAATATTGAAGGGGAGGTTTTTGACAAAAATGCCACACATTATGCGAGTCATGAAGGTGGTGCAAAATTTTTCAGAGCAGTTTATGTAGTTTCCATATCAAGTATCAGTATGCACACTGAAAAATGTTTAACATTTGATTTTAAATGTTTCACTCACTGTATGTTCTCTTGTTGTGGACTAAGTTTCACCACAACTCATTCAGACCTCTGTGTTTGGTGCAAATACTACATAATACTCAAGTTGCTGCAAAGCACCTCCAGCAAGTTTTGTACAAATTTTGTTATCTCTTCCTTCAGTAGACATGTTTATAGTTTATTCCGTCTCTTAACAATATGAAATAGATTTAAAGGAGTTACATATGACAAGAATATCAGTACACCTGATAGCAATTGTTTTGGAATGTGGTAGTGATTTGTTCTGTAGGAACTGATGCAAACAGAAGGAGCTGTTTATTTCAACATGAGATACACTAGTACCATCAAAATCCTGTTGCCATTTACACTTAAAATACTCTATAGAGGTTTCAGGGACTTCTATTTTGTCATTTAAATATTTTATGATGCAGTTGGTGAACGACAACATGTTGTATGGAGTGGTCCTTCTGGAATTCAATTTGTGATTTACTCAGAATTTAAATTTTACTGACACACTCAGCACTTCCAGGAAGTTTCAAGTTTCACACTCAGCTAAACTGGTAGATAAATATTATCATCATGTTTAATGCCTACTTTATACAAATGTAACTTTCTAAAAAAAATCTTCAAAAAATTGTGCATCACATGTACATCTGTGTGAAAAAGCTACATGGGTAGGAAAGACTTATTTCAAATACTTTGTTTGTAATATTATCAAATGGCAAATTAAACTGTTAAAATTACAAGAAGATAGAATGACTGGCCAGTATTTAGCTTCAGGGGCTAAAATTTCCAGCTTAGCTGATAGCAACATTTAAAGTACCAATACTGATCCTAGCATGTGGATCTTATATGTTCCTTCTTAAGAAATGAAAGATGAGGAAAGATGAGTCAGTTGTGGTAGTTTGTATGTGTGTGTGTGGGGGGGGGGGGGGGGGAGATGGGGAGGAGGCCTTGAATCACACACACTCCAGGTTGAGGGGAACATGCAACCTGCCCATTGTGAGGATGACCCGACACAAATATAAAGGAGAGGGCATCAGAGGGAGTAGGATATCAAGCACTGTGACAGTTTCAGTTCAGAGCTGATAACAGAGGATGGATATGTGGGGATAGTTCCAAAATTACATTATTCCTGTTGTTTCATGACTGTCATTAAGAATGACTCAAGGTCTTTAGTTTCAAATTTTTTTGGTACCTCTTGATCTCCTTCATGCAGTTCAGGTTTAATATTAAACTCCCCCATTAATTCAGAATTGCTTTTTTCACCCTTGATATCACAGTATTCAGTAGGTGAAGCTCTTTACATTCCATTAATGATCTGACTCTCACTCATTTCATTATAAAAAGTTGGATCTGCATCCTTTTTAAATCTGCTGTCATTACAAGGTTACCTTGTAAATGTTTTTATACTCTTTTCATTTACATCCGACACACAATCTTGAACTTTGTTATCACTCCTTTTGTCAATCTCTAATAAACACTTAATAATATACAAAAATGTTACCTTTAAATTTTTCATCTCAGAGGGTCACTACTGCCATCAATAATTTCCATTCTGGCCCAGCAATTTGGTCCTTCATTGGCTGATCTCAACCTGAAAATGGCTGCTATATTCTCGCTCTTCCATTGGCTAACCACATCCTGCACAGCTGCCATCTTCTTTGATCCTCATTAGCTGAATTTATCTTTGATGCCATCCTTGTATGAACATATGTTGTCCTCTCTATGCATCTACTTTAAACAAATTTAGCTCATTTCTTCTGTTACTATTCAGTGCAGTGTTCAATACTTGCACGGTCTTAAGGCCTATTCACTTAAATTGTCTACTTCCACAGCTATTTTCACAAGTTCTTTCACTGTGTTTTCAATGTTTAATTAGTCGTTTTCCACTGCGTCCTTTCCCCAAAGTGTTAGAGGCAACATTTGTAATTTAACTCATCTGTTATTTATTGTTGGCCCTCGGCAACTTGTCGTTGACTACACATTGTTGAGTTGGTGGCTGTAGTCTAATTTTCTACCAGTTATTGAAATGATGTATACAGCATAACATCAGATAGCATAATACATCACATTTATTGTCCCTCATAATGATGAACAGCTTGGTTAAAATGTCCCATATTGAATAATAATCACAGTCAAGCATATCCACTTAGTCAGTTGTGATCTATTTTGACAGTGGTAATATTTTATAGTGTTCAGTCAAAAGTGAGTTCTGACTTTATTCACACAAATACAAGAAAGTGACTACACTGTATAGATAAAGTGAATCACAACATTATACAAATATTTGTGCATACACACAGATGTTAACATATTGGTGGCAGACTGCAGACTCTGTCTTAGATGTTGACACATTTATAAACGTGTGTAAGCTTAATTATTAGACTTTTGTTAGTACATTTTAGTGTTTTTAAATAAGAACAACATTGAAAGCAGTTACCATGACATTACAAAGAAAGAAGTAATAATTTGATTTATCTCTATCATGGATTATTGTAAAAATAATAAACTTAATTGGCATATTTAATGAACCCCTTGTACTTATCTGCTACGATTTACTGATATTCATGCAATGTTCTTAGGTTCATAATTTTCTTAATTTTTAAATTAAAACATTATCCTGTTAACCAAATATGTTTTTCAGTTCTATCAATTTAACACAATAAAATTATTACACCATGTCTTACACAATCTTAAAGGCCAAAATAGCAAAAGTATCTTATGGAAGGTAAAAATTCTAATTACAAATATCTTTTTAAAATGTAAATTTTTGGAAATCATGAAAAGCTTACTAAAAAGAGTAACTGAAGGGCTTTTGATTGAGGTACATCACATTACAAACCATTAGCTATTTGCTCACTGGCAATCTTAACTTCATGTGTTTTGCAGGAATGTAATATGTTTAATAATTCTTCAAATAAATTCTGTTTATGTAAACTGTTCCTTTTCCAGTTAAATATCGTGTCGGTGAACTGTAATGTTTTATGAGTAACATATGGAATAAGAAATGACTCATTTTACATGACTGAATGATATGTATTACATACAAAATGAAACGAAAAAAAGTATTTAAGGCTTATAATTGTAGCAATTGGAGACATCCCCCAATCTTTCCTCCCTTACTTTGCTACATTTCAACCCGAGTGAGGCATGTAAATGATAAGACTTGGTGTCAGGAATTTTGATTCATGTATAACAGTGCTTCTGATGGAAAAAAACTTTATTAATTCATGGAAATGTCAGTTGTATTGTTTAAGTTGTTAACATAAGGTAACTGACAATGTAACAAAACCTCACAAATTATTACCTAGTGAACTGTTTTGTTTAAGTGCTTTATTTAAATAATCTCATACATTTTATTGAACTGTCTGATTTTAATAAGAGTCTGTTCTCATAAGCCAGCATATAAAATAAGCAATTTTTACTTTTTTTGTAAAAATTAATGAAACAATCAGTATAATCTTTTTTTCACATTATTTATTGATTTTTGGACAACATTTTCTGATTTTTTAAAAAGAAATTCAGTCATCATTAAGCCTCCCATCCAAGAAGGTAAAGTTACTCTGTCCAGAATGAGGTGAGGTGTGTTCATGATAGGAAGTCCTGCAGTCTGCAGATCTTATCTGAAATAAAAAAACAAACAATTTCTAAATCGAGAGGATATTGTACATGGTGTAATGGCACGGTTTTTTGAAACAAAGATGTAGTTTTGTCATGTAGCTTTGGTCATATTTATTTGCAATAAGTAATTAATAAATTAAAAGAAAAAATTAGCCCGTTACACTTTGCATACATGCATACTTCAGCCAAATTTCAGAAAGATATCTTTATTTGTGTGCTCACAATACATTCCGTCAGCTTGAGATACAGTGTATTTCAAGGAGTACTTCAGCCAAATTTCTGAAAGGTGTCCTCATTAGTGTGCCCGCAATCTGTTCTATCAGCTTGAAATACACATTCAAGTTTGAATGTGTCATTTAGGTGAAACAGTAGGCACATAGGCTGTAATAATAGTGAGCATATTTGTTGCTCACAGTTTTACTTTCTTGAATAAAGCACTTCATGCATTCTAGCACCATGTTGTGTAACTAGTTCTGGTTAATAACAAGGTGTTTGGTTTGAGAATGGGCAAGTCAGCCCAAAACTGTTAACCATTGCAGCAGTAAATTGTATATTCATGTAACTGAAATGAACAAAATAAAAAATTATCAAATTTTCCTCAATTCTTACTTTCAGCCTGAGAAACCATCTTTGATGCAAGAAACTTGAAAAACATTATGCCACAGATAAAGCTCATCAGTTTGTGTATGTTCCATGACTTTGCTTTTAATTGCTTAACTTGACTCTCTCTCCTGTGCTGCTGAGTTCTTCGACTATAGTTTGGAACAGATTTTATATAGTTGTGTTTTGCATTCTTCAGTAAGGCTTATTTATATCTTAATTTTTACTTACATGACAGAAATATTTTAATATTAATGCTAATTTCATTTATAGTTTAGCACCTTCTCATTCCATTTAGAAATTAAAAAGTCATACAAATGTACAATATTCAAGTATCTGTGCGAATCACCATTTCAGGCTAATGAATAGAATTGAGAAATGTGATTGTTGTTTGTGCTCTCTTAAATAGAAGGAAAGTGTTAGTGTAGAGCAAGAAAGGAAAAATTAAAAGTACATTTTACATACTATAGCATAGATTTTTATTTCTTAATATTAATGTAACTTCTTTCAGGACCTTCTACACAAATTACATACAGCTATTACAGAAGCACAAATGAATAAAACAACATGGCCACCATGGTTCCAAAAGACATTAAGCTCAATAAAGGAAGTGGCAAAAAAGGATCTTAAAGATGTAAACATTAAGATATATCCTAAAGAGGGAAACAGTAAAAGTGAAGTATCAGGAACAAGTCCCAAAAGACGTGATTCAGCACCTCCATTCCCAAGAGATTCTTACAGCCGTGATAGCCTGTTTGATGCAAGTTGTTAAAAAGAAACACATTTGTGATTATGATTTTCAAAATGAGCTTGTGTTTCATCTGTGTCTGTTGTCCCACAGGTAACATTTATGGTCATTTTTTCAGTTACATGTGCATGTATTTGGTGTTATGACTGTAGTTTGTGTAGAGAAATACTCAAATGTGAATGAGTTAGAGAAAATTGAATGAATGTTGTATATTATGTAAAAATGAATCTCTTCCAGCAGGCCTTTCATTACTCAGGTGTTTCAGTTTCATTCCTGTGAATGTATTATTTAGAGTGACTGAGAAATTCAAACAGCTGATTAAATGAAAAGTAGATATTATATGTTACTGCATTGCTATACAGGAAATGGATGAGCTATTGTGGATTCATTTGCTAGTCATTGTCTCTTATGCCAGTTTGAAGAGACCACACTTAATGTAGAGTGCTAGGTATGATGCTATGAATGTATATTTTTGTAACATAGTGAATGAGTATTCTAACATAGAAAGATTTATTCCTTTTTTTGTTCCCTGTAACAGAGAAGCCATTCTAAATTACTGTGATCTGAAAATACTTGTAAAGTACAGTTTTCTATTTTGTCTATATACCAATTAAATGATTTTCTTTTAAAAATGGGATTATGTTATCTGTTAAGTCATTCTGTTTCTATAGTACAAAAATATAATATTTTCCATGCTAAGTTGCAATTTGTGAACCACAAATTCATTAGTAAGAAATTTATTGTATTTTCTTTTGCACAGTTTGTTGGCTGTTCCTCACTTGTTAACATCTACCAATTAGTATTACATTCCATGACCTTGTCATTACAGTAATTTAATGGTACTGCAGTATGAAACACCTGACAAAAATGAATAAATGTGGTTATGTACTGTACTACAATCAGAAGCAACCATTTTTCAGCATTGTGATGACATTTGTGTAACACAGTTATTTTGTTGTAGAGTGGATGGCAGTATACTGGTTAGATGTATACTTTTATTGTCAGCAATGGGCTTACTTACAGACCCACTGCCATTAAACATTCCAGTGCAGTTGCAATTTTCTAATATAAAATATTCCAATTATGTTACCTGCAAAATTCCCACCAAAGTGATGTTAGAGCAGCAGTAATGCTTGTGTACATATCTTGTACTGTGCTTTCATCATTGTCATAATGTTTGTGCTAATGGTATTCTAAAATCAGTATGCTGCTCTACACAGCAGGAGAGGTGGAATGAAGAAAATCAAGTGGAAAAGTTACAATTACGATTGGTGGAGAGGAGAGAAGAAGGTGGAACCCAAAAACTAAATTTGATGGAGTCTCCCAATATGCAAGAGAGCACATGAAAGCAAGATCAGGAAACTGTAATGTTAAACATTCTTTGATTGAAACAAAAGATCCCAGGGGTACTGACTGACTGCAAAATAGTGGAAATGTGTAAGGTCTTGTAAGAGAGTGGAAATGTGTAAGGTCTTGTAAGAGCTCTCAGGGAATAAGAAATAAACATGAAGAAAACATAAAATAACTGTAGACAATTTTCATAGCAAAGCAAAGTAATAGTGATAATGATTACACGATGTTGGATCACTGAAAGTAACAATAATGAAATGACTTCACCTAAACCCAAATGAAGGCATACAGTAAGTTTAGCAGAAAAGAAGAGCTGCCAACATTGATAAAGAAAACTAGTGACAAAAACTATTTTACCTGCCATTATTCACATTAGATACTTAAGTAGGCACATGTGTATTCAATCTGTGACACTTCCATACAGTCACTTTCAATTTAGATTTATAAATTTTCTTACTGCCATCATTTTCTTCTGTTAACTAAATTTTAATGATTTTATTCACACCATAGTCTCTGACTTCTTTATCATATGATGCTGATTTTTAAACCAATTAGAAGAGATGTTATACCAATATTGCATTCACATGAAATTGAGCTTCAGTGTTTCATTTTGAATGGCACTCCTCATTGAATTTTGGTTAACTGTTTTGTGTAACCACTGAATAAAATATATGACAGTTACTCATCGGTTAATGATGCAGGTGTGCTAGAACGACTTGTTATGCTGTAGACTGTCAACATTTTATTTGCATTTGTTTTTCACTCATACAAATGCCTTTTTATTCTCAAACTGATGATTGGAATATGGCAATAATTTCTCATCTAAGCTTTGTCATTTTCTTTATCGAAGGTCAGGTATATTGTTGCACCATTGATCATTTCAAACAACAAATAAAAACACCTGTTAAAACATTTACTGTGGTATTTCTGCATTCAAAAAGAAAATTAATGAGCATGTAACTATTATTTATTTAGTATTTAATTTGAATAATGGATAGCCAATGTTTGATTTTGAGAGAGGACAATAAAATTCAGCTCTATTTGTACTTGCAGTTTACTTAAAATAATAGAAATAGTAATAATAAAAAATAATAAACAGAATGAAGTTGTTGCAGATCTATTGCTTGTTAAGTTTAAACTGTATAAACAATGACAGAATGTTTAATGATCTTATACATAGTTTCTTTTTGGGTAATGATTTACCATATTAACAAGATTGTTGTAAAAAAAATCCGTCTTGATGTCTGTGTTCAGTATACATGTAAATCTTGCCTCTATTAATACAGCAGTGGAATCAGTGAAGATGACCACTACTGTGGAAGGGTGGATGGATATGTAAACAAGAACAGAAAAATACTCACTTGTGTAACTGAATTATGTTCATCAGAAGGTGTGTGTGTATGGAGGGGGAGGGGGGGGGGGAAGCGTGTGTGCAGTCTGTCGTGCAAAGCACATGCGTGTAGGTGCACATCTTTGCTCTCTGAAGAATAATACCAGTTCAAAAGCTTAGTTGCTGATCTAGATATCTAAGTGCCTTCCCGTTGCTAATGTCTGCATTGTATAGTATTTACCATTTGTTATTGCAGTGCTTGTTGTCTTTCTTGATTAATTTACAATACCATAAGGGACAAGAATACTCCTTAGCCAAGCAGGTATCAGTGCAGATGTGTGTTATTTACCTGTCTAGCATAGCTTAATATTATATGCTAACTGCCATTCATAATAAGATGTAGGCTGTGACAGTGTAAGCTATTCCAGTGGTTCTGGATAACAAGTAATTGTAGTGTTCTTTATATCTACATGGTGTTAGGTTTACTTTTATGTAATACCTACACAATATGGATGAAGCAATATGCTATAGAGAATTCTTCTTTTGTAAACTTTAGATTAAGTTACATTTCTATTAGTAACTTCAGTCGAAACAATACTATGAAATTACACTTTGGTTTCTATGAGCAGGAGAAAGAAAATGGAAAAGTGAAATGCACTTTTAACCATACCTTCATATTGGTCATGTGCTTAGACATCGAACAGAAAGAGGAAGAAATGAATTTTTGGAAGAAGAAACAGAGATTGGAGGAGGGGAGAGGGGAAAGAGAGAGAGAGAGAGAGAGAGAGAGAGAGAGAGAGAGAGAGAGAGAGAGGGGGGGGGAGGTCAGACTACGTGTGTTTCATACTGTAAAGACATTTGAAACATTTCACATGAAAATCAAAATTATTTTGGTCAGAGAGTGAATTGACTGATAATGAGATTTGCTATTTGAGTATTTTATTTAGCATTGTTTGTTTGTAAGTCTCTGTAATACTGCATTGGTTCATGTTTCTTAATAACTGCCATCTGTGCCGTAGGGCACTCCTATTTATACAAAACTTGTTTAGAGTAGAGAATGATTAGTTTGATTTTGTTCTATCTTGTGCTCTCTAGATTTTGAATTATATTCGAACAAGTCATTTTATTCTTTTGACAATAGTCATATTCACATATTGCATTTATGATTACTTGAAAATTATCCTGTGCTGGTGCTACTGTTTATAGTTGCAGCATGAGCAGTTGCCATGGGCTGTATGTGTTTATCTGCTGATTTATTTCTGGGAGTACTTATGAGTTATTGTATTGTTCCCAATTATATCTTCATATGTTCATTTGTAGTTTTAGTAACTTTGAGCTATGCAAAACTGCTGACTTAAACAAATATCAGTCAGTCATTTGTTTTCGTATGTAAGTGTAACAACAAATGGCTGACACTATAACATTTTATTTACACTGTGTTATTGTGAATGAATTGAAGAAGTACTTCAAAGACTTTAGGCAGCTTATAGTTATCTTAATTTCTAGAGTAAGAGTAGTGTGTATGTTATTATTAGTGAATTACAGTGTTTGGATTATCTAAGTAAAATCTTGAATCTTCTGCAGATTATGTGCAGCTATGTAGAGAGATGAATACTGTGAACAAAAGAGCAGATTCTGGATTCTAAAAATTGGATGTTAGAAATGTTGGAGGTTGCATATTAGAGGGCCTTAAGAAACAAAGCTAACTAATGCCTGGATATTAAGTGACACGTGGATTATGCACTGGCCTTGTTAGATGTAGAGTTTTGAATATGGGCCAATAGTCCTTATCAAACCAAAACATAACATGGTAAATGAAAAGGAAAACAAAGAGTAATACAACACAAAAGACATGAAATTATATGAAAAGTTATAGGTATTGGAAAAACTGAAAGGGTAGAAGAAAGTTAATGCTGTAGGTTGAGAAGGAACAGTTCGTTCTTCCAGTGTCAGCCATTTCACATTGTCAGCTTTTTGTGCAACTTTATTGTAAGTTGTAACAACCATTCCCCTGACTAAGTGTCATGACATTCCTGTCCATAAATGAAATTCATTTCTCATTAGACATTCAGTTTTGTTTTGTAGATCCAACTGTTGTCTTTTGCAATTTAATTGCATGTTGGGGCCTAAATTATGAACTTCTCATGTGCAGATAGTGGTCCAGAAGAATGTATCTTTCCCTTGTACTTACTTTCCAGAATAAAATTTGTGTTAACTATAATTTTAGATCTGAATTTTTTTCTTTTCTTTTTTTTGCAAAGCTGCAACTGTGATAAACAATATAAAGCTTATATGTAATGGACACAAATTTGTTTATTTTTCTCTGAATGAAGAAAACTTTTGATTGGGTGTAAAACACTGTTAAAGATGCCTTTTTTAAATAGGGATTTATTTTATTGATGTTGCCTTTTCTTTTTCAGGTAATTTTTTTGTGGCTGTAGTAATATGTGATATTAAAATTTTTGAGAATGAAAAATCTAGTTTATTTACATACAATTTGTAATACAGCATACAAGAAGTTTGTATGTGTTAATTATGAAATGTTAGTATAATCTGTTCATAATATCCAGTACTCTGTCTTGAAATGAGTATACGCCCCTCTGTTATAGTGATGTATGTTATTTACATCTGTAAATTAACAAACAGACTCGAAGTCTTGGAAGCCTGGAAGTCAACTTGCATAAATTGTGTACTTTTCTGGTCATTCTTTGTTAGAAGCTAGTTTGAAAATTTCATTGTATATGTTATGCTGTACCTTCAGTATCAAGATTTTTTTTTGTACATAATATCTATAGTGTTACTCATCTTAATTGAAAGGAGTTTAGACATTGTCTTTTTTGGTATACATGCAATAAAACAAAAGCTGTCATTTCCACAAATAATGAGATTTCTAACAGTATTATTGCTTTATCCTTTATTGGAAACATTATCATTTTGAACATGACAATGAGTAATGTATTTATAAAACGTAAATACCAGATGTACTTAACATTGATCAGTGTTTATGGTTATGTAATTCTAACTAATACAGAGCAATATATTCCTTGTGAACAAAACTAAAAGAATGGTTATAGAATTAATTTTTTTACATTTGTAACTTCTTTTACTTCTGAAAAGTGTCACCACTCTGCTGGAAAACAAGTAATTCGTATAGCATAAAAATATAGTTTGTGTTTTCTTACGAGTTGCATTTATTATTGTTAAATACTCATGTTTTGATACTAGTCTGTGAATTAAGTAACAATCCAAAATTTCAGAAACATAAATGTTAGCAACTACAATTACTGCAAAGGATATTCTGTATTTACATTACCAAAAGCATTTTTTTACAGTGTACTTGTAAATGAAATGAACCACATGCAGATTTCTGGGGTAAATAAACATTATGTATTCTGAAATGGCTCATTTGAGGACTACACATACTGTAGCCATATCAACTTCACTTCCTCTCTTTCCCATTATTTTGGTTTCATATATGAACTGTAATTACCACAAATAGACAGTTGTATAAATAACATAAGATGTTTGACTGGTAGTTGATTGGGAATGTACATGTGCAAAAGTTCAGGGGCTGAGGATGAGATTTCTTTTAACATTTCTTGTTTTTTTTCTCTCTGGATGTGATATAGATCCACGTAAACATATATGATGTAGTCGGACTTGAGACACCTGCTACATACATTCTCTGTCATTTGAGCCCTTTGTGTTTTTGCACAACAGGCAGTGCTAAGAAACTGGAAAGATAATGAGATATTTGAGGGGTTCAGGGACAATTTACTGTTCGACATTGATGCATCAATTGAATAAAGGAGTGATTCTCATGGAGAATAGGTTCTTGTAGAATTTTAAATCTCCAATTTACAGGCCAAACAAAAATTGACACTAAGCCATCTAGTAGTCAACAACAGAATACTTCCACTTATTCTCAAGGAGATGAAACCCAATTTATGAAACAGTAATTTCTAAACTGGTCTGATAGTACAACAATGGGAAAAAACACAAAACAAGCCACTAGAGAAAAATACATTGGAGAAACAAGTGAGTGAGCAGCACATTACCTAATAGCATTGTGTAATAGATATCTTTTTGACTGTGTTATCTGTCACTGTCATAAAAAATATTGTTTTTAAGAGCAGTGTGCACATAATGCAGAAGTGGAAAAAGGATATAGCTCATAGCTGAAGAAGAGCTTAACAGGATTCTTTCTCCCTAATCTTTCTTCAGTTATCATTATTAGTGCTGGGACAGTGATCTGAATAATCCACTCATGACTGAAGCAATGGCAAGAAAGAGGTGCAAACAAACAATAAAAATGCTATAAACTATGTCCCCTAATTATGGCTTTGAACAAAAATTTCCACTAAGTGGGGCTTTCAGATCTGATTTCAAGTATCAATGAGAGTAATGTTACATTCACTGGATGGTTTTCCCTAAAGAATTGCAATCCAATGAAGCCAGTGAAACATGGGTGTATTCTCTGGTGTCACACACAAATGTCTAGATAGATCTATGAATTTTATGTCTACCACGGTACAGCACTCAGCGACAGTCCGACATATCTGAAAGAACAGATACCATCGTCATTTACATAGGGCTTACCAGCCAGTGATCTTCAGTGTGGATACATTCACATTTCTCAAACTCTTACAGGAATCAGTAGTCTGACTACCGTGAGTAATTAGTATAGTGAGCAAGGGCACTACAAATGTTGTGCATGGACAGTAAGTTGGAAATATGGGTCTCGTGGGGAGTGTGTCCGAGATAAGTCTCTGCAGTCGCACTATCCACTGTGTCGTCGATGATTCAGTCAGATAGAGCACATGCCATGTAAACACCTGTAAGCAGCTAATGGTCTGAATTTCATTGTAATTTCAATCAAAGGATAATATCACATCTAACCAAAAGAATGCAGAACATTGTACTAATGAAAATTCAAGTAATGTAAGCAGGGGAGATTCTTCTGACTGGGGAGAAAAGACTTATGGAGGTCCACAAGGCTCAATCTTTGGTCTAAACAACTTTCCATTTAATATACAAAAAACAGAATAATGTTCTTAAAAGTATTACTCAGTGCTTTTCTGCAAATGGTGTGTCTCAATTTGAAAAAGGAGAACATATTCAAGTTTTGCACATCTAAAAGTACTACACTAATAAGTGTGACACATGAGGAAATAATAATTAAGAGTGTCATAAATTTTAGGTGTCTGTGATGATGAGAATCTGAACTGGAAAAAAAGTATTTTGGACCCCTAAAACAATTTAGTTCAGCCACATTTGCAGTTTGAACCATTGCAAGTCTTAGGAGGAGTCATATCAGTAAGTTGACATATTTTGCGTATGATATAATTTCATTCAATAGTCCGGCCCGGTAGCTGAGTGGTCAGCGTGACAGACTGTCAATCCTAAGGGCCCGGGTTCGATTCCCGGCTGGGTCGGAAATTTTCTCCGCTCAGGGACTGGGTGTTGTGTTGTCCTAATCATCGTCATTTCATCCCCATCGACACGCAGGTCGCCGAAGTGGCGTCAAATCGAAAGACCTGCACCAGGCGAACGGTCTACCCGATGGGAGGCCCTAGCCACACAACATTTCCATTTCCATTTTTTCATTCAATAATGTGATGCTATCTCACAATCATTTTGTAGACATCTGTTTAAGGAGTTAAACATTTTAGCTATTGCCTCACAGTACATTTATTCCCTCGTGGAGTTTGTTGTAAACAATCCACTGCAGCTCAAAAGAGACCTTTATGTACATAATTACAATACCAGAAGAAAAAAATGGCATGCATTACTCCACATTAAAATTGTTTTTAACACAAAAAGGGGTACACAGTGGCACCACGAAAACTTTTGGTCACTTATTCAATGATATAAAATGTGTGACAGACTGCAATGTTAAATTAAAAAACAAACTGAAAAAGTTTCTCTTTGACAACTCCATCTACCCAGTAGAATAACTTCTATTTTTGCAATCTATAGAACTGTGGGTAGGAATTACAAACTGAAAAAAGCAACATCATGTACCCATATTTATATATGGGTGTGTAATGTAAATGTATAGTGACTTGTTCCACATTATTACAAGTAACAATAAACAGGGTGTATACGACCTGGGACAACCGGGAGATCTGGAAAAAACCCGGGAATTTTTTCATCCGGGAGAATACCGGGAAAAACCCAGGAATTTTTTGTTGTTTTAGTTTTCATTTAAATTTTTGTAATTTTGACTGGTAAGAACCGATACTCTAACAAAGGATATTACTGTATCTGGTACTGCAAAATAATACTGCAGCATTAAAACATGAACAAGAGAAAAAAACGAAAATAAAACTTAAATTGCGAAGGAAATGTGCCATATAAAATAACACAGTGCACATACAAGCGTCTGCCAACAGCAAAATGTGTCAAAGGCTTTAGGAAGACTGTGCAATGCTTCATAACAACAAATTGCCTCCAATGAGGGTGACGTCACAACTGTTTACATTAGATTCATTTTAGCAGTTACGAGCGAGCTCATGCAAATGCGCAGTTGAGTCGCGTATGACTAATACCTTCTCCTGCTTCTGGCTACAGAAATGTGGCTACTCGCTGTGTAAGCAGCAGTAGCAGCAACCAGCCACATGGGGTACCCGGAAAAATTTTACTGGCGTCCCCAGACTGCCAGATCCAAGCGTGCGCAGCAGGCCTGGATCTAGTGTGGGGTGGAGGGGTGGGGGAGGGGGCGTCAAACCGTGGTATCTGAACCGGGCAGCAAGTTTGGGGGGAGGGGGAAAATTCATATTCTTGAGGAAAAAAACATCGTTTCACAAAGCATCTAGCATCCAACGCACGTCGGTCTATCGATTATTCAGATGATTTTTGAAACGCACCACTGCTGGTTTTTTGAACACAATTTAAGCTGATTTCTGAATGAATTATAAGTTGATTTTTTGAATGAGTGCATAGTGTACGTGATGTGTCTGCCAGGGGAATCCTCGTCGCATCTAGAAATGAACTTTCCTGCAGACAAAATGGGACGGGGCTATACAAGATGAGCGGAATAAAGCCGAACCTGTGAATGCCAACTGCTGCTTGTTTATGTGGTTGATTTGGTTTGCAAATGTTGAGCATTGTTACAATTACTAGCAAAATCTATAGATTCAGACTACCAGAGTGGAAATAAAAGACCAACAGAAATAACAGGTAAGAAAGATTATGTATTATGTATTATCTTCTCGGTGTATCCAGGAAAGTGCAATTCTGACAGAAACTTTTTGGCCAGATTGCTACACTTAAACAGGGCCAGTTGTAGTCCCCGGCTAGCAGCCGTTTAAGTTCCATTCTGGGAGCAGCGCGGAAAATGCATTGTACGAACATGCAGTAACGCCTAACCGGAGAATAATCGCTGGATAACTAAACCTGTGACTGTGGCAGGGTTGTTAAAGTTAACTGGAGAATGAGTTTTGACAGTGGTAGGAATAGTTACAGAATTAGTGATGACAAGATTGTTTGTTTGAACGAGGAAGGAGAAGAAACGGGGACATCTCACAAATTCTGGGAGAATATGACGATTCCAAATTTATACAAAAACTTCATTCTACTACTTTTCAGTCTCGTGCATGAGAAACTGAAGCGTATGAATGAAATGTGAAACTATTTCCTAACATGAAGCTTTTTTATTGTAGTAGGCCAAATAGGTATTTCGTATTTGTACTTCGTGAATTATATTGTCGTACTATAAAAATGATCATTATTGCCAAAACAGTGTCGCTTATTTGGTGTGTGCTAGCCTACTATTGCTGCAATATTAGAAAATCCTATTTTGTTTTATCCAGCAGACAGTGACAAAATAGACGTAATCGGATCGAGAAACCACGCCAGTCTTGGGTGCTATTTTTACTAACAGCTTTTTCAGTATTAGACGAAGACATTTCCATTTTTCATGTAGCAAAACGTTTGACGAACTTTGATGAGGTAATAGTACTTTCGTAGGAAGGAAAGCACGCCATGTAAAGCTGTAGCAAGATTAGAGAGAAAAATCGCTAGGACCTAAGGACTGATGAAATGTGTACTGTCTTGCCTGTATCTTGTCTTTACTAGTTTTAGGTACCCTATATTTAATTTTATGTCACACAGAAGAGCAAGTTAGTAGCTAATAGGCAATGAGGAGTCAAGATTTTCTAAAGAGTTCTTGCTCTTCTGGTTGCAAATAAACCCATCCAGTTTTAATTGCAATTTTTTAAATTTATTCTTTCATTTTTAAGAGGGCAGGATGTCAAACCGGTCGACTGTCCTGTCCTGAAATAGTTTGATGGCATCCATTACAAAATATACACGTTTGAGTTCCACAGAGCAAAATACAGTGATGAGCGGTATAAGACTGTTATTTGAAGAGGTTTGGCACTGCAGTTCAGCACACTTAAGACCAAATAACATGTCTTGCATCTCCTCGAAGATATATGTTCTATGTCTCAGACTCTTCAGAAAGATGTGTGCTACAAAATGAACTTATTTTTGAAAAGTTGTTTTTTGTAAATTTTTTCGATATTCTGATGCGCAGAGCAGTCTGAGTTATAGTGGGGGCGGGGGGGGGGGGGAGGGGAGGGGGGGGGGAGCCTTGTCTCCACGTGACCCGTGTGTTAGTGATTTTTCTGTTTCCTCTTCGTTTACTGCTCTCACATCAAATGAAAACAAGACAGATTTCTGTGGATGGGAGCTATGAAGTGAATTAAAATACATTCTCATAATTACAGAAGGTTAAAATATGTTACTAGTTTCAGATTTAATTTTATTTCCACCTTTCTGACAGTCAAGCATTAATTGACTTGCAGAGCAATAAAGTTATTTTTGTCGGTTTTCTAGAGAAATTCTGCATTTATTAAGTTTCCCTGCTGAGGCAGAAATGTATTTGAATGAAGTGTTTAATTCCACACTATTGGCTAGTTTCAACTGTTTGCTGCATGTCAAGTGCGTGTTTTCATCTTCTAGCACGTATGGCATTATGCCATAAGAACCAAACATGAGATAATGTAGTACTGGAACTCCAAGAAAATTTTCGTCCTGAAAACCACACCGAAAAGCTTAATATCAGGTCGAGGCATACGAATGTGCGCTTTAAAGCGAACTATGCATTTTAGTATGTTTCACGAAATTCCATCGCTCTTGGAGTATCCTCTGCCGTGTTATATCTTTTATGACATAATGTAAGTAAGATCTTTTAATGTTTTACACGTACGAACATACGGGCTTCCTACGTCACTGTAGCTGCGCAAGCGCAGTGACGCCTCTTATCTGGCGCTCTCTGGCAGCTGCTGAAATGAATCTATTTCTAACAGGTCGCAGGAAAATATTGCGAATTGTGGTTCAAAAAGAGTTATTTTCAAAGTAAATTTCCTTTTATGCAAGATGAACTATGTGCAAGAATGTCTTAAATCACAGAGCGTTTGCTCTCGTTTAAAAATCAACTCTTTAATGACGAGCCACTTAGAAGAATTTAGAGCCCATAAAATAAGAGATTTATGTCGGTATTAAAAATTTTATATGCGTATTTGTGTGATGTATCTTAAAGTGTAACATGCACTAAACAGATCAACATTATATGTGAAAGCTTAGCTTCTCTTGTAGCTTATTAATCTTCGAGACAAATAGAATATGCGAAACTTTGATTTTCTTGTAGCGACGCTATGTATATTAACTTAAACCATTAACTTTTCTGTTGGTGTAATTCGAATTTACACTTTTGTAATACGAAAATATGCAGCGTACATGTTGCTGCACATCAAAGATCTTTCGAAAACGTGTTTTATCCCCCCTGAGTTTCGTTCTCTAAAGTGCCAAGAAATTCTACACTGCTGTATAAAACCGTATCCATTTAAAGGACTGACAAGTTTTACAGTTACGACGGAAAGTATTCTGTTACGTAACACGGAAAAAGTGTATTTTCACCCGGGAGAAAATGTATTTTTAACTGGGAGACCCGGGAAACATCCAGGAATTTTTTTTCCTTGTCCGCGTATACACCCTGAATATAAGTGATCCATGGAACATGAACCTAACTAGCTAATACATCATATATTCAAAATTCCATGGGCAGGATTCTCATTCAAATGGAAAACCATGGAACTCGTATACCACATTTGGTTGGTTGGTTTAAAAGGGGGGGAGGGGGTGGGGGGGAGAGGGGCCAAACTTCAAGGTCAGTGGTCAGTTGTTCCCGGTAAAATAATTACAAAAGAGAAAGAAGAAAAGTAAGGAACGTACAGCACAATAACAGGAGAAAGGAAGAATGACAGAAGGACAACCAACACTACTATGGACAAAACAGGAAAAGAAAACCACAGAGAGAAGCAAGAAACCGGTAGAAGGGGTAAAAACAAGAGAGTAGATGACCGTGACTGGCCGACCATGAGAATAAAAAGGAAAAGCCAGCCATGCTGTGACACATTAAAATATCCACCAAAAAAGCATTCGAGTGGAGAACACAAAGGGCATTCTCTAAAACTTAGATTGATAAAACCCACCGACACCTATAAAATGTACTAGTAAGTTAGCCGATGAGGCGTTTTCAGCTAGAATTAATGGCAACGAGTCTGGTAACTGAAGAGTCTGTCACAGGGCAGCCAAAGAAGGACAGCTCACCAAGATACAGGCCACTGTTAGCCGGGCACCACACTGACACTGAGGTGGGTCATTACGGCGCAGGTGGTAGCCAATGCAGAGCCGGCAGAGAACTACAGAGTCCCTGTGAGAGGCCTGCATTGAGGACTGCCACACATTTGTAGTCTCCTTAATGGCACGCAGTTTGTTGGGCATGGAGAGGTTATGCCATTTCGTCTTCCAAAGGCGCAAAACCTTGAGGCATAGTACTGAATGCAGGTCAGTTGCAGAGAAGCCAATCTCCATAAGTGGTTTCTGCGTAGCCTGTTTGGCCAGCCTTTTGGCAAGTTTTTTGACTGAGATTCGGACATGACATGAGATCCAGACAAACACCACTGAATGACCAGACTGTTCCAGGGCATAGATGGACTCCTGGATGGTCGCTACCAAAGGATGGATGACGAGGGTAGCACTAGTCAATAGCTTGTAGGCTGCTCAAGGAGTCATTACACAGAAGAAACGCCTCCCCAGGGCATGAAATGATGTACTCAAGAGCACGAGATATAGCCACCAGCTCTGCAGTGAAAACACTGCAGCCATCGGACAAGGAATTCTGTTCAATATGTCCTCCATGGACATATGCAATGCCGACGTGCCCATCAGCCACCGAGTCACCAGTGTAAACCACTTCGTGGCTTCATTACTTGGCAAGAATCGAGAGGAAGTGGCAGTGGAGAGCCGCATGGTTAACTGAGTGCTTACGGCCATGTGAAAGGTTCAGGCAAAGCCGTGGCTTAGTTGTACACCATGGAGGTGTACATGGATGGAGTTCAAGAATAGGTGATACAGGCAAGAACTCCAGTTCAGAAAGAAGGGATCGGACACGAACTGCAATTGGAAGCCCTGACCTGGGCCACCAATGCGGGAGATGAGCCGCCGTGGGTGGGAAAAGGGGACAGTGATTTGGATGCACAGAACTACAAACGTGTGCAGTGTAACTGGCCAGCGTTTGTGCATGCCCAACCTGCAATGGAGAGACTCCAACCTCAACAAGGATGCTGGTCACCGGACTCGTCCCAACAGCTCCTGTTGCTAGGCGAACGCCACAGTGGTGCACTGAATTGAGTAAATGCAATGCTGAGGGCACTGCCGAACCATAAACCGGACTCCCATAGTCAAGGCAGAATTGAACAAGGGCTATGTAGAGCTGCAGCAGCTTAGAGCGATTTGCACCCGTTGGTGTTGCTCCGGCAGTGGAGGGCATTGAGGTGCTGCCAGCACTTCCGCTTAAACCGACAAAGGTGAGGTAGCCAAGTCAGTCGGGTTGAAAATCTCCACTACAGTGAGTGGATCGTCATTAAGGTAAAGTTCTGGTTCTGGATGAACGGTACGACGCCGACAGAAGTGCATAACACACAATTTTTGGGCCGAAAACTGGAAACCGTAGGCTAGAGCCCATGACTGCACCTTGTGGGTGGCTCTCTGTTAGCGCTGCTCAGCAACACCAGTACTGCAGTACTGGTGGAGCGGTATGAAATGTAGAAGTCGTCTGCATACAGAGAAGGTGAGACGGATGGCCCTACAGCTGCTGCTAAACCATTAATGGCCACTAAAAATAGAGAGAGACACTCAATACAGAGCCCTGCGGGACCCCATTCTCCTGGATATGGGGGGAACTATGAGGGGCACCAACTTGGACAGGGAAAGTATGAAATGACAGGAAATTTTGGATAAAAATCGGGAGTGGACCTCGGAGACCCTACTCGTATAATGTGGCAAAGATATGATGTCGACAGGTCATGTTGTATGCTTTTTGTAAAGGAAAAAAGACGGCAACCAGATGTTGGCATCTGGAAAAGGCTGTTCGGATGGCAGACTCGAGGGACACAAGATTATCAGTGGTAGAGCGACCCTGGCGGAAGCCGACCTGACATGGAGCCAGTAGGCCACGTGACTCCAGGACTCTACCCGACCCAACCCAACCGCTGACACACCATACATTCCAGCAGCTTACAAAGAACATTGGTGAGCCTGATGAGCCAATAGCTTTCCACATCAAGCGGGTTTTTACAGGGTTTGAGCACCGGAATAATGGTGCTCTTCCGCCATTGCGATGGGAAGACACCATCGCACCACATGTGGTTGAAGATGACAAGAAGATGTCACTTGTAGTCAGGTGAGAGATGTTTAATCATCTGCCTGTGGATCTGATCTGGCCCAGGAGCTGTGTCAGGGCAATGTGCAAGGACCCTGAGGAGCTCTCACTCTGTAAATGTGACGTTATAGGATTCACTGTGGCGTGTAGTGAACGAGAGGACTTTCCCTTCCAGCCGCCGTTGGAAAGTGCGAAAGGCTGGAGGAATTCTCTGACGTGGAGGCTCAAGCATAGTGCTCAGCAAAGTGCTCGGCAATTGCTATTGCGTCAGTAGATAACACACCATTTATGTTAATATCGGGGACACCTGTTGGGGTCTGATACCCGAAAACACGTTTGATCCTTGCCCAGACTTGGGATGGTGACATACGGCACACAGTGGTCGAGATGTATCTCTCCCAACACTCCTGCTTCCATCGTTTGACAAGTTGGTGAATGCAGGCACGGGGCTGTTTCAAGGCTATGAGGTGCTCCAGGGAGGGTACCTCTGTAGAGCTTGCTGAAACTCCTTAATTGCTTCAGCGACTTCCAGCGACCACCGAGAGACTGCCTTTCGCTGGGGCACCCTAAAGAGCGAGGGATCATGTTTTCTGCCACAGAAACGGTTGTTGTAGTCACCTGCACAACAATCACATTGATGTTCCTGTGTGGGGGAGATTCAATGGTGAAAGCAGAGGTTGAAAGACTCCCTGTACACCTTGTTTAGAGCCCATCTGGACAGGTGTCCGTGGGCTTGACGCCAGGGAATGACAGGAAGATGGGGAAGTGGTCACTACCACACAAGTCGTCATGTGCTCTCCAGTGGACAGATGGGACAAGTCCTGGGCTGCAGATTGATAAATCAATGGCTGAGTAACTACCATGAGCCACATTGAAATGTGTGGTGGCCCCAGTATGTAAGAGGCAGAGGTCAAACTGAGACAGTAAAGTTTCGACATCTCTGACACAGCCAGTAAGCATGGTACCATCCCACAAGGGGTTGTGGGCGTTAAAAGGTTTAGGGAGTTGATCAATCAGTGCAGTTAATACACACAGGGATACTGCACCATCTGGAAGAAGATACACATTGCAGACAGTTATTTCCTGTGTCGTCCTTATGCTGACAGCCACAGCTTCAAGAGGGGTCTGAAGGGGCACAGGTTCACTACAGACCGAGTTTAGGACATAAACGCACAATTCTGCCTGACACTCGATTACAGTCACTACAGTTCCTGTAGTATCCCTTATGGCCACGGAGGGCAGGGTCTGCATTGCCTGGACCCAGGTTTCCTGGAGGGCAATGAAGGAAGCAGGTGTAAAGCTTAACATTTGCCGAGCTTAGGCAGTGGAAAAAGCTACCACAATTCAACTGGAGGATGACATCATCGTGAGACTCGGAAGGCATGGAACATTCAATGAGACAGTTTATGCCTCAGGGTCACCTGCTGCTACCGACATATTGCCTGAGCAGTCTATATCCATTGTGTCTGAGGGTCCGGCGAGATTTAGGTCCTCAGCGGACGCCGGAATCTCCACCACATCTGCAGATGCAGAACTTGCAGGTAGCGGTGGTGTGGGTGCCACTGCAATTCCCTTGGTCTTGGGAACCTTCTTTTTGGATTTATTTCACTGCTCGTTGGGTTTCCCTGGCTGGGAGGACTTCACTGATTCAGTCTCTGGGACTGAGGATGAGCGTGAATCCCTACAACTAGCTGCTTTTGGGCTCTTCAGCTATTGGCGGGTGTCATCTTTCCCACTAGCAGAAACCTGAAAAGCGAGTGACCCAAGAGACCCCTTCCTAGCAAGAGTAACCAAAGAAGACTTACACTTTTCCAGCTCAGAAGTAGGGACTGATATCCCCGATGATTGGGGGGAGGGGGGGTGTTGCTCCCAAAGGTGGTGGTGCAGGAGCAACAGGGAGGGAAATGCCCCCCACCACCAAGGGGGGAGGTGTAGTCTTCTGGCTCTGAGAGGTGACTGGGGTTGGCGGAGCTGATCAGGCTAGAACTGTTGTAGTGGCGGCGTAAGATGATGTCATACATACAGGATGTAGGTGTTCAAATTTCCTCTTAGCCTCAGTTTAGGTCAGTTGGTCCAGGGTCTTGTACTCCATGATTTTCCTTTCTTTCTGGAGAATCCTGCAGTCAGGAGAGCAAGGTGTATGGTGCTCTCTGCACTTGACACATCTGGGAGGTGAGGCACATTGAGTATTGGAATGTGAAGGGCATCCACAATCTCGACATTTGACGTTGGAAGTACAGCAGGAAGACACATGGCCAAACTTCCATCATTTAAAGCATGACATTGGGGGAGGGATATAGGGCTTTACATCACAGCAGAAGACCATCACCTTGAGTTTCTCAGGTAATGTATCACCCTTGAAGGCGAAGGTGAAAGCACCGGTGACAAGCTGATTATCCCTTGGACCCCAATGGACACGCCGAACAAAATGTACACCTCGCCGCTCTAAATTGGGGCGCAACTCATCGGTAGACTGCAAAAGAGAGTCCCTGTGAAATATGATACCATGGAACATATTTAAGCTCTTATGGGGTGTGATGGTTACAGAGACATACCCCAGCTTGTCTCAAGTGAGTAACGTACGTGACTGGGCAGAGGATGCAGCTTTGATCAAGACTGACCCAGATCTGATTTTGGACAAGCCCACCACCTCCCCAAACATGTCCTCTAAATGCTCAACAAAAAACTCAGGCATCATCGTCATGAAAGATTCCCCATCAGCTCTCGAATGTACAAGGTAATGAGGTGAGTAAGTGTCACTGCCATCCTTGGCCTGGTGTTCCTCCCATGGTGTGGCCAGGGAGGGGAATGATTTGGGGTCATACGTCTGTGCATTGAATTGAGCCGGTGAATGCTTAGAGACTGCTGGTGTTTGGCCACCAGCAAGAGATGATGTACTATGCTTCATCACGTGTCATCCCCTGATGCCACCCACTCCAGCAGGGGCCCTCCCCACAGGCACCACCCAGCTGCAGCAAACGCCACCTGGCAGGATGGCCATTGCCGGGAGTCCCGATGCCACAGGGTGACGGACATCAACTCCTCGGCTAACAGTGCAGGCATTGGCACATCGATCATTGTGTGGTCAGGGGGCTACAACCAACAGGGTACATGGCGGCCCCACCACAACAGACTGACCACTGTGCTGAATATCAGGTGCGACCAAGCAAACAAGTGCATCATCATCATCAGTGTAAAAAACAATACTGCACAGTTGATGGAAAAATACTCACCCAGGAGGGTGACCTCACCTAATAGTTGGAGAATGAGCAGAAGTACAGATCCACATTGATGAATGATGCAATAGGTCTCCGCACACGATGCACCATGTAAGGCGCCCTTCCCCAATTGGCTCGCTCTTTGGGAAAATTTTGAAGAATGGAGTTCAAACCGTACTGGGGACCATCCCATAAAGGCCAAAACGTGTGAGACTTCTTTTAGTTGCCTCTTAAGACAGGCAGGAATACCTTGGGCCTATTCTAATGCCCAGACCTGCATGGGAGTAAACCACATTTTGTGAAAACTGTGCTTTTAATGTAGACTCTAGATCTCATTCAAGGTGCTCCCAATGTAGAGTGTCTTTTTCTTTTTCCCCTCAATAAGAGAAAAATACTGTTTTTATCAGTATCACTACACAGAGGACTGAAGGGACACTCAAACGCTTTTTTTGGGGGGGGGGGAGGGGGGGGGGAGGAGGGTATGGAAATGAAGTCCCATGCTTCTTGACAGAGCTTAACTGAATGATGTGGGAGACCTGCATCGCCATACTAGGCAAGGTCCTAATAGAGGTGGTTTGCCATTGCCTTCCTCTGACAGTAATGGGAATGAATGAAGACTATGAAGACGACACAACAACATCCAGTCATCTTGGGGCAGGTGAAAATCCCTGACATCGCCGGGAAAAGAACACAGTACCCCATGCTCAGGAAGTGAGAACGCTACCACGAGACCACAAGAGGCACACTTTTTGGGGGGGAGAAGATAAATTTATAAAGGGTCTTGTTTTCTTTACACTAATGCCATCTTCTACCCACTGTAATTACATAAAATGCTTAGAAGCTAAAAATAGTGAAGGTCAAAAGGCAAAGCTTCAGGCCATATGGCATTAAACTAAGCCATGCATAACCATACATGCAGCAGACAGAAAGATATTAATTAAAATGAGCTCAGCTACTAGCAGGGCATGTGTAAATACATAGCAGAAAATTAGTACAAAATCTATTTCAACACCCCCAGGAATTTTGGTGATATATCAATGATACAGGACTATTGGTACAAAAATTGGTGCCCATACAGTTCTGGTTGAGACAAGAACCAAGCTATCAAATAGCAAAACAAAGCCAAAACTGTTGAACTCAATCTTCAAATGTTCCTTTACAAATGTAAATCATGGACTATTATCATCATTTAATAGCTATACCACTGTTAAGATGTGTGACTTGTGGTAATCAGCACTGGGCGAGTCGTCGTTTAGTGCTTCATCTGTCATGGTCATAGACTATCAGATGGCACTGAGGAGGCCTGCGTGGACACACTGTTTCGACTATGCATGCAGTAACTGGGTTCAGGGGGGCTTCATAGCATAGGGAGCCATCAGTTACAACTTACGGTTACGTACAACATTTCTGAAGTGTAAAGTAACAGGTGCCCACTACACTACATTGCACTGCACAGACTGTTATCCCTGTGCCACAACCATTTCTTTGACAGAAAGGTGCTGTGCTTTTTCAGCAGGGCAGTGTATGCCCACATACGGCTGCCATGATGCAACGTGTCCTTCATGGTGTAAAACAACTGCCCTCACCAACAATATCACCAGATCTCTCGCAGTTGAATATGTACGGGGACTTAATCTTTCTCCAGAGCCTTCCTAATCATTGTCAAAGTGCAACAAAAGACACAAGACTCTTAGGACAATCTATCGCAGGGTGCCATTTCACATCTTTATGACCATTTGCATATGAAAAACATGCCTGCATTGGCACCACAGAGGGAGTAACACTGTCTATTTATGTGACTGTCTGCACTCCCTTTATTGTGACCTGAATGTGTTTCATATATTCCAGCAATGATGAACTATCTCTTACATCACTTATCAATGAAATGGCCTTGTTCTTAAGGGTGTTTCACTTTTTCTAGTAGTGTACTGTCATCACTTACAAATAAAAGTGTTTTTACATGATCAAGACTGTTCTATATAATATTTTATTACTACTGCTCAAATTTAAGAAACCCTTAGAAGGCTGGACAAAAGGAGGGTATCAAGCTTATACAAGAAAGATGGTTAAAATGATAGGCTTGTATGATGACTGGTGACAGAATGTAACAAGAATGCTGAAACATCTTAACTGGTAGACGCTCAATCAAATAAAAAAATATAATAAAGTAGAGTCTTGATCACATAAAAACACTATCATACTTCAGTGATGAGATGTGGAGACAATTCCACTGACTGATGGGAGTGGGTGGTGCCACAGTTGCTTCTCTGTGCCAGCGTCTCCAGACATCATCACTGGAGTAAGGTCTGAAGATGATCCTCATCAGGCCGAAACCAGTCACCACATATGAATCAAAGTGTTTTTATTCGATCAAGACTGTTCTACATAATATTTTATTACTAGTTCATTGCGAATGCTGCCATTCCCAATACATTTACAACAATTCAAACAAAGACATCACATCTTGTGAGAAGATTCTACAAAGCTTCAAGAACAATCTTTCAGGCCAGAAACTAAGACTATTGTTCAGTCCTCTACATATATGCTTCATAGATGTACAGATAAAGCTGGACAAACAACAGCTCACACAGGCATACAACGAACGATCACGTATCCCAAGCTCCACCAGTTTGCTGTCTCACAATAATTGAGCAGTATTATAGGCTTATTGGCAGATCTGTAGTTTGCTTCATATCTACTGTGAAGGAATTACTGGAAGCCCAACCAGTTATTTTCTAAAGTTGACCCACATATTCTCTTCACATTCCTTGTCATACTCAACCATTTAAGCAACACTATAGCTACAGTACCTTTTTCTTGTAGAGCTAAGTCTTCTGCATAGTTGAGCCATGCATCGTAGTGGTCTGTCAATGAGTAAGCATATAGGATGTGTTGAAATAACTATATATTTTCCGCCATATGTGAATTGTCATCAGTTAACTTAAAATATGTAGTTATTTATATGGCTTTTCTTCTATGTTTTAGTTTATTAATTATTTAACTTAGTACATGTGTTATGAAATAAACAGTAAATTTTAAAATTGTACACCAGAAAGAAAATAAATGGAACACACAATACGGAATGACTAAAAATCTGTCCCACAAAAAACATACATATTGAGATGGTTAATCACTTTATGATTCTGTGATATGTTTGACAGTGTCAAAGTATTAAGAGGGCCAAATTTCAAGATTTACAGGGGGATATTATTCAACAGTGTATAAAAATTATTTTCTGTGGTATATTTTAAAGCAGAGCTCCATGACAACCTCATATACAAAAGCAAGACTTTTGAAAGGGCTGCAAAACACACATTTACAGCTGCCACAACCTGTTTATTCAATTCAAAACACTTACCATAACACATTTCTTATATACAGAAGTCACAGGGTGCCAATCTAGTGAATATGATGGATATTAACTAACATGTATTCCAAATTCCTCAGTTGTACCACTGCCAAATCATCTCTGTGGGCAGATGCATTGTCCTGTTTACATGTAATTTTCTTTCGCAATCCATGCTTTTCGTCTCATATTTTTTTCAGCAGTTATTGTTTTGTCCTATGTGGGGCACTGAATAAGAAATTGCATACAAAAAATAGTGGCCATAACCTTTCTAGCCACTGTAATCAATTTCTCTTGTTGTTGGGCAAAGCCACCAGCTTTGACTGTCATTTTGTTTATGACATGAAGTGGTGGACTCAAGGCTCAAAAAATTTGTGCGCATCATCTGTTGCATTCTTTTTAGAATGGTTCAAACATTACTTTGAAATAAATTTACACACTTTATTTTTGTCAGCATTTAAGAAATGCTGTACCCATTTTGCACAAAACTTTCTCACAGTTAATTCTTCATGTACTGTATTTTTTCTACTGATATGCCTACTCTGTAAGTGATTGTGTATATCCTGTGTAGAAGTATGAAACTGAAATTTGGTTGCAATAATTACAAGTCTGTTGTTTGAAACTGATAAACAATATTTTATTCAAAATAATCTCCATTGCTATTTATCCATTTCTCTCACCTCTCCGGCAGGCTATGAATGCCACAAGACAAAAACAATTCTTCTTTTGAAGCGAATTAGTCAGCAAGCCATTTTCGTACATTTTCATATGAATCGAAGCATTGTTCAGTGAGAGCATGTCCCAGTGATACAAATAGATGATAATTGAATGGAGCCAAGTCTGGAGAATAAGCTGCATGCCCTAGTATTTCCCAAATGAACGCCTCGATCATTTCCCTGACCCGTTTTGCTGTATGTGATGGGGCGTTATCATGGAGCAATATGACTTTGTGTTGCTTTTTCCATATTCAAGTTATTTTTCATGTAATCCTTGATTTAAATTGATCATCTGCTGTTAGCAATAAGTGTTAATGGTTCCACCAGGTTTTAGCAGCTCATAATAGATGACACCCTCTTCATCCCACCAAACACATTGCATTGTCTTCTTTCCAAAGCGATTTGGTCTTGCAGTGGATGTCGATGATTTGCCTGGATTCACCTATGATTTACAATGCTTAGGGTTCTGAAAATATATCCATTTTTCATCACCTGTCACTATTTGTTGGAGAAATGACTTTCTTTTGCATCTGGTGAGCAGCATTTCACAAGTGGTCTTTCAAATTGTTTGCTGTCTTTCATTCTGTTCATGTGGAATCCATTTTCCCCACTTTCTGCACCTTTCCTGTAGGTTTCAACCGAAGAGAAATGGCTTTCTGCATCACATTCAATTGTTTTGCAAGTTCCTGTTGAGCTTGAGCATCATCTTCATCCAATTCATTGTCTTTGAACTTTTTTGGTGGTTTCTTGCACTCGTCATTTCTCATGTCAGAGTCACCACTTTTGAATTTTTTGAACCATTCGAAACACTGCATTTTCCCAAGAGCATGTTCACCAAAAACTTTGACAAGCATTTAATGCAATTCTGCAGCAGTTTTTTTCAAATGATAACAGAAAACCAACACCGTCCACAAATCGTAGTTCATAGGCACAAAATCTGACATGTTTACAGGTTTGAAACAGATACCATTGTATAAGAACTTGGAATACTGTTTGTTGACATTCGCCGTCAGCTGCTAGAGGAAGCAGATGGTGCTGCAGACATGGTCTAATGGGTCCTACACTGATGGCTAGCACCATCTATGGGGAAATTCCAGTTTTATACTTCTAAACCTAGTACTGTTAATAACCAATCATACAATGTTACACTGTGCACTTTCTAGAAACTTTCAGATGAAATTGCACTTTTGTAACAATCTTTATATGCATCATATTCAAGATAAGAATTGGCAAGTTTGAATTCAGCTGCCTGTTTCATAACTGCTAAAAATGAATGACAAATAAACCCTCAAAAATATTGTAGGAATTTCTGTTGGTTTTATTTTACTTATTTTATTTACACGTCAAGTTCTGAAGGACCAAATTGAGGAACAAATCTCCAAGGTCATGGAATGTGTCAGTACTTGAGATTACAGCATAAAAGTAATAACAGATAAAAATAAAATGTTTATGAACAGTACTTTAATATTCTGCTAGGCACTCCATCACATCCAGAGTCCTTAGTCTTCAGTGATTTAATTATTGACTCAATCTCACCCTTGTCTGTATCACAGAGTAGTATTTCAGACGTAAATCTTGGAAAGGCATTTGCTAAGAGTGTTATATGATCCCCTGTAGAAATTAAATTTTTATTTAATTCACCAGCAATGCTCAGAAATTGATTGTTAAATACTGTACATATATCCGATTTATCAGTAACAGAAATATTTTTACTATGAACTGACTTCATATCGTCGACCTTGTACTGATGACCAGACACTTCCTTCACAATTGACCATATGGTTTTAATTTTATCCTGTGAATTAGCTTTTCTGTTTGTGTACCACATATTCTTTCCCTTCCTAATAACATTTTAAGCACCTTACAATACTGTTCGTATGGGCTACTATAGCTTGATTATGACTACTTCTGACATTTTGATATAATTCCTACATTTTTCTGCATGATATCCTTATCCCACTTGTCAGCCAACCAGGCTGCCTTTTACTGCTAGTACCCCGTTTAGAATGTTCTAATGGAAGGCAACTCTCAAAGTGCATGAGAAATGTGTTAAGGAAAGCATTATATTTGTCATCTATGTTATCAGCACTATAAACATCTTGTCACTTTTGTTCCTTGTCCCAGTTTAAAAAAAACTCTATTGCTGTTGGATTGACTTCCCTACATAGTTTGTAATTGTACGTGACGTTTAAGTACAAAAGCCTTCTAGTGTTAAAATTTGTGCATCATGATCTGAAAGGCCATTCACCCTTTAGCTAACAGAATGCCCTTTATTTACATAATTGTACATGACATGGGCCTGTTATTATTGTCACCTTGCTATCTTTCTCTGAAGTATGTTTCCACATTCTCTCTTGAAGAAAGAAGTGGTATTTAACCAATTTAAAGTTTTGCCCCATTTTTAAGGTTATGTCCTAAATGCATAATTAAAAATGAATTATTTAACAGATTTTTGATTTTTAATAGATTTTATCACACTTAGCAGTAGATCTAATTTCCCTGCTACAGGCATTGATTCTGTGTAGGCTGAGAAACTGCAATTTATCGATCTAATTTACACTTCTGACATCAGATTTTATACTGTTATCTAACTCTTCTGTACAGTCTGTTTTATGTGTTTATAAATTTCTTTCTTTGCATTTTAACAACACATGGTTCTGATTGCACTTGCTACTAGTCAGTATCCATTACATGCTCCATCTTTCTTCAAATTGATACAGCTGTCTGTGGTGGGGGCAGGATGTTAATTTTGTATTTGAAGATAATTTTTTTTAGGAAGGAAAAATGAGGGGCAGTTGGGACACGACAGGGGCTGTGTACATCCATGCTTGAAGTCCTTAAATTCTACACAAAGAAATCCATGCTTCAGTTTACATAACTCAAAAAGTTTATTAGCTGACTGAGAACACTGTAAAAATAGCAAAGGGGAAGAACTAAGACTGAAGTTACTCTGATTCAGGAGTAATTTAATTTTTATTTTTGACACATTTTCAACATTTAACAACATCCACTAGAAAACATTTTCTGATATCACATAATAATTCTGTAATAAAATTAATTTTAAATGTATTCTGAACATATATACAACAATTGAAAACAGTTTCATAACTTTTATTACAGCATATTCAATAGAAAGTCATTAGAAATTTGCCGCTTGTACTGAAATAAAAACATTGCATTTTACCATCAGTCCGATGACATAAACTTAATTATATTAAAACAACTGGAAACTGGCATTACTACTGTGTGTTAGTTATTTAACACTGCCCGAAAAAGAATACTCTGAACTACATTAAATAACGTAGCTAAACCACCTTTGACAAGGTCAGCAAATGACATCTCTCTCTCTCTCTCTCTCTCTCTCTCTCTCTTGCGCGCGTGCACACACACACACACACACACACACACACACACACACACACACACACACAGAGAGAGAGAGAGAGAGAGAGAGAGAGAGAGAGAGAGAGAGAGAGAGACCATGTATTTTCATTCCTTTACTGCTATTCATAGCCACAAAAATAGTTCCAGGAACTTGATAAATATAATTCATTACTCTTTGGTATTACTAATACTGCTTTTTTCCAAATATAATGAAGGATATTAAAATAGACTAAGAAAACTCAAGAATGGCTTCAGTAGTAGCCACAATTAATGACATATTTTTGCTACGGACATTGCTTTCAAACTTTAAATGGATACACACAGCTCAGGATCTCAACACTGAGACAACAGCAAAGCAGCTGAAAGTTATCAATAACATTTAAGACAAATGCTAGGATCATCCAGAAAAATTTATTTACACAATATATAAGGAGATATGCTTCACCTTCTCAGGGTAGAACAGAAAAAAATAATTACTGAAATACAAAAGAAAAGAAACAATCTTTTCTGACAACACAACTGACACTGTGTTAATGTTTTGCTAAATTTCCTGTTATCATTTTGCATTTTTGTGCCTTACTACAGGCTTTTTTCCTCTACATTAAAAAAATTCACTTCAGTTCTAAGGCTGGGGTTGAAAGTGGGGGGAAAAAAGAAAGAAGTGTGTGTGTGTGTGTGTGTGGGGGGGGGGGGGGTGATGGTTGAACAAAGTTAAAGAAATGGTGAGATTTAGCAGCTTCCACATACACAATGTACGATCATGGGTCTAACTCACATTAAATACCATACACTAAACACAAACCTGATACCACTTGTTACTATTTTTAACAACTGTGTTCCAACTTCCATACATTTTAGTCTACAACTGCCTACAATCAAAGACTATTCTGTTCACCTCTAGTAACATTAAACTTTTAGTCATCTTGATGTCTCAAACATAGAACTCACAAAAATGATGAGGCATACTGATTTATAGTCTGTCTGTGTGCTCCATGAGGTTAACTATACTTGCATGTACAAAGATTTCAGCTGTTTCGTTATTTCCCCTCAAAACCTCACAGTTTCAGCACCAACCTACACTAGTAAATTTTCCTCTGTTGTTTACCATTTTATATTAGTCTTATTTATTTTCATTCATATCTGTACTTCAGCGTCTTTCCATTACATCTCTTGAACAACAAAATTATTTAATATGATCAAATTATTGCTACCAATTTGATAGACATTTAGATCAGTTTTCATAAACGAATTTATAAATGACCGTAACAAAGAATATCAATATAATCCTCTCAAGCACCAATGGGCTTTTGTACCTCAAGTCACATTTGAGTATTATCTTCAGAATTAATTAACTGATAGGTATGCTCTTAGCCAAATCTTTTTTTCAGGGATTAATCTGTGTGCTACATTACGAAATGATTTTCACCCATAAATTCATTTGTCACAGGCCTATGTGAGAAATATCACTGGAGGTTGAAATCATAATTATTCACAATAATTTCCTTCACAGTGCTTCTTATGTCTAAAAAGGCTGTGCTACAATTCTTTTGCAGTATTACCTTAGGATGGCTACACCTGTCACAGCATACTTGACAAGTATAAACACGCAAGTCACTTGTGCACCCATGTACAATTCTGTATAAGGTTAAAACTGTGCAAATATTTAACATGTTCTTATTTGAGACATGAACAAATTTCCTTCTCTACACTTGTGCATGCTGCACCTGCACATGGAAACAATGAACATGGGTAGCAGAGACTTCTACAAACTTGTCACAATCACCAAAAAGTATTTATGATTACTGAATGTGAGTGTACATGTTAACAACTGAATGTCTTGAGAAGTGATTACTTGAAATATTGCCAGAAAATGAACTGACTGCACTTCGTGAGACAGTAGAGAAGAAGGTTAATAGCCTGAAAACTAATGTCACAGACAAAAAATACTGAAATTTAAAGCTCAAGCTCTTGTGCAGATTAAGTATATGTACCAAGTCTATGGTAAAATAAACTTTTTGATTCTTTAACTGGTCAGGATATTCTACAGAGCACACCTTCTAATCTAAATGAAACAGACATAAATACTATTAATGTTTTATTTAATTAATTTCTTTAAATACTTCAGTGTAAAAAATTATACTGCTAGGGCATTTACAAAATACTTTGTAAATTTACCTCACAGTTGTTTCAACTTTAATGCTACATTACCGAAACAAACTCTCCAGAGGCACCATATTTGATTAATCCATCACTGTACCAATACTGACAAATCCAGCTTCCATTTTGAGACTCAACAAACTCATATGGAGGATAAGTTTGATCTAGTGTGGACACTAAATAGTTATGCAGTGAAAAATTTGATTTTACTACAGAATCATTGTGACGGTAGTTTTACTTTTCTTCCATGTTATTTAAACCACACTATCTGTATGGTTTCAGCACATTAGTACTTAGGGGAAAAGTATCATCTCTTGTAAACAAATATAGAAGATTTCATAGAGTGTTTATGGCTTCAGCACCTTTACGAATTCTTAATGAGGGTATCTGCATAATTTTTTAAAAATAAAATACCATATTTTATAGAGCCCCTATTCCTCTAAAATTAGATACTCTATTAGTTGCACCAAAATCAAACTCAATAAATTGGTATTTTGTATCTGAAATAACATGTAGAAACATGTTGTGTATGTTTCTAACTGTAAAAATTCCATATCTACTCAAGGTCGCCTGCAACAGACTTCCAGTAATGTTCTGTCTGCAGAAACTGGTATAGCAAACGTTTCCTTAAAAACCTGTTTTTCATTTTAGGAACTCAAATCAGGAAGCTACTCAAATTTCTACAGCATTAGTGCCACATAAAAGCAGTCTACTATTTCATACAAAATTTTGCAATTGGTGCAACAAGATACTGAAACACCAGTACCTGCTGAAGAAAATGTCACTCATTTATCAGCTTCAAGAACATCACCAAATGCATGGCCACCTAAAGAAAGTCTATCAAATATATATGATCAAGTTCTTCACACAACAGAACAACATTTTAAAACACCTAAAGAGAATAGTGACAAAAATAATATTTTTGGTAAAATGTAGCTATTCAGTTGAGAGAGATAACAAGTAACATTAAGAGGCTGCTGGTAGAATACACAATAAACAGCTCTTTATTATGGCTCCATTAACAGAAAAACAAATTATATATTGGTACCTAATTCATAATAGTGTCTGAAGCCTATTATTGTTACTTTTCCTCACTCATGTACCCAAATAATCAATCCTGAACATACCACTCCCAAGAATGACTACATTGCTTCAGACATTTCATATCTCAGTAACTGTTAATTTCTTTGTAGTTGCATATAAATAAAGTGACCTCCTTTAAAATTACAATAATTACTGTGATTCATTTATATTAAATACAATCTTAAACATTTGGGATTACACAGTAATAATTCAGCTTACAAAACAGGAGCAATAATAAGAGTTAAACATGCTGTAAATATGCTTCCATTCAAAATCTTGTAGACTGCTAAGTACACTTCAGGAATTTATAACTTACTGCTTGCGAAATTATAGCTGCATATTTACGATCTTCACAACTTACTCCAGTTGCTGTCAGTCTTTCATAATAGTTTAACACATAACCATAAACTTTTTTAAATGAAGGAGAGAGAAGTGATAAATGATTTACATGTGTCTACTTGCCTATCCTCAGGTGACTATGACAATCATACAAATATCTTAAATGTGCTTAACCCTTTAAGTAGGCATGGCAGATATATCCGTCCCTGCTCTGCTAATTCACAATGGGTTCGATGGATACATCTGGCTGCCGCGTTCTGTGGTTAGTAGCTAGTGGGAATGATAAGTTATCTGCATGCCATTGAAACTGTGGTATTAGTTGAGCTTCATCCACTAGATGGCAGCTCTATTCAGGCAACACAGCATATTCTGTGTTATTTACAACATTTTCCACTCGAGTGCACGTCGACAGTATGTGTCCAGTGAAACAACCACAAAAAAGCACACCTTTTCATCTGTGTTTACCACTGTATTAGTGAGGGGATTTTTTTTTTTTTTTTTGGAATGGTGAAAAGAAGTTATCAAATTTGGAGATAGAGCAGCTGGTTTTAGAAAGTGATGATAATTTCAGTGACATTTCTGAAAGGTTTCACAATATGGATGTTGAGGCTAGTGAAAGTGACTTCGATTCAGAAACACCTGATGAGACACTACTACAGCAGACAGTACCCAGTACATCTGTGCATGCTAGTTCAGTTCATGATCAATATTTGTTCAGTGGTAGTAGTGGTACACTTGCACCTCTAAACCAATATGATGTGATGAGTTTGTGTGTTTTGTAGATGATGCTTTGTGTAAAATACCACCTGAATGGACGAAGTGTACACTCAGATTGTTATTGTAGACTTTTAGCATATGGGGGTAGCAGCAAATTTCAGTGTACTTAATTGACTTGTGCATATGCACTTGTTAACTATGTAGTAGCATGTGTAGTTTGCTGTGGCTGATTAGGATCTTTAGTTAGAATTTATACTTGGGTTTTGAACTATTTCCCATTATAATGAGTGTTCTGAAATTCGTAGTACAAACCTCTAAGACTTTTAGAGGAGAGTGAGTACATGATATCCTGAACAGGAGCTTGTGTCCAGAAACATCAACTAATGATGCTACAGAGCATCAACATTGTAGGTGCCGGTGCCTGAAAATGTATGTATATACAGGATGATTCCATGGTGATGATACATTTATCTCTCTCTGTCATCCTAGAAAGTTTGTATCAGTTTGAGGTCATGGCGCCAGTACCGGAAACAAACAAGTCAAAAATCATAAGCAAAAACCATTCTGCTACCTCTGACAGTGGAATACATGTACTGGTACTGTTGCTGCTAAGATTGTAGGATAGGCAACTTTCAGAGGTGGTAGTATGGACCAAAAGAAAGAAAAAATGTCCAGTAAACATGGGCTCTAAATGCATACCTTAGGAGCTATGAGCACTTGTTCATCTTAGCTAGTGTGAAACACATCTCCTCTATTGAACGAGTGCTCATAGTTCTTAAGGCTCATGTTTAAAGGCTTTTTTCCTGTTTTAGTCCATAATACCACCTCTGAAAGTTGCCTACCCTACAATATTGACAACAGTACCAGTACACGTATTCCACTGTCAGAGACATCAGAACGGTTTTCGGTTGTAACTTTCGACTCATTTGTTTCTGATACAGGGACCAATACCTCAACACATTTATCCTCCTCTGTCACCCTATAAAGTTTGTAACATCATCACAGAATCATTCTGTATATACATACATTTACAGGTGCTGGTGCCTATAACTTTGATGCTCTGTAGGATGGCTGGATGACATGTCCACACATGGGTTCTTATTCGAAATGTTAGGTACTCATTCTCTGTATAAGTCCTAGAAGTCTGTAATGGGAATTTCTGAATACCCTGAATATTTTATCCCAAGAATGCTGATCATGCACACAGGTAAAGCTGTTCAAGTGCAAAATTACTGTAAAACAGATATCTGGGACAAGGGTTCTGGTCTATACCACAATGTGTGCTGGAAGAAGTAAATAAATAAATTACTGACAATAAAGGCTACATATTTACATTTGACTCTTTATGCACTACACAGATACAGTCAGCCACACAAAGTAACCCAATTACTGTATTTTTTATTCTGAATTTACTATAGGGTTCTGTGTTTAGTTATAATAAATGACTGGTTACATTTAGTAGTGTTTATAATTTCACATGGGGAGATATCAGGTAAAAAATGGAAAGAAAACACACACAGAAGCAGGAAGCAGGTCGACAAATGAAACAGTGATCTGTTTGGTTCATCGTATTGAAACTGTATATCATGTCTCCAATCAAGTCACTCTACACAGGAAATTTGAGATTAAGTACCAAGATATCACGAGTGATAAAATTTCAGCAGAATAGTCACTGAAGGATGAAACAACAGACATTAAACAGTTTTAAACCTTGACTTTACAATTATAAGATCTGACAACTACATCACAGAATAAAACATTTCAACTCAAAAATTTGACACGAGTTTTGCCCCAAAGTCACATTATCATCTGATAAGTAGCACATATTTTTCACACATTAAGTCACACAGATCAACCACATCTTATGGCAAAATCAAACAGAAACAATATTACCAAAAATGTACAACTAATGCAAAACATTCACAAATTAATGATCATAATTATGCGATGATTGCACTCTGTGGATTTAGTGCATAAAATAAGTGCATGTTTCATCTTTCAATATTATGTAACTTGAAATTATTCTATATCATATTTATACAGATGCAATACACTATAAATACATGAACAGCAAATACAACAATTGAATGAATTCTGAGGCTCACATTTATACAACATGCTGACAAACTAATATGCCTTTGTCTTGGAAACAAATACGTATATGGAAGCAGTCTCTAACAATCTTCATGGTATTTCTGCATCTCAGCAATCCAAATGATTTTCAGTTGTTTCAACACATTAGGTTGCTTCATATAAGCAACAGCAACAATAACCAAAGCTTCAACTTCACATCACCTGAAAGAAGATAACAAACATGACAGTCACAAATATTTACTAAACACTTTCATGAAGTCATTAAATTGAAATAAATATGGGAAACTTTTTAAAATCCATAATTGATCAGGACTATTTTTTATTAAATTCTATCTTTCAAAATCCATTTTGTAGGAGTTTCACTGAAGCTGCTCCACTGTGAGGAATATTTATTTACTTAAATCACTCCCAGGTTTCCGGAACCAGTACTTCAATTCAAATATTGTTAATTATTGAAACATGCCTACAACATGTCAGTTTCAGCTGTAATAAGAAATAAAACACTTAAGACAGTAGATGAAGCATATGAATCAACTCCACATGACTCTTTCAAGCACTTTTTTGTCTTAATATACTAGAAAAAGTGAAAATTCTACATATTGATTAACTGATCAGGTTAAAGAAATAAAACAAACAAATACATTTCTGAGGAGGATAACCATTTCAGTGTCTAAAGCACATATATGTAGTGCTATGAATATTCTGAGACAGCAAAAGCACTGTTTTTCTTCAGTACAAATAGAATCAAGAAGGCTCAATACATATGGTCCCATTGTTAGAATGCTCTGATAAGTTGAGATATCCAGTTTACACAACAGAAAAGATTGTTTCTTTATATGCATTACATATGTTTAGCATAAGGCTGACCCTATCCAAAAACATATGTATTGTCAAAGCAAACACGGAAAAAAAAGAGCTTCAAATCCCAAGATGATTATGCTCAGCATAATTGTGAGATATTATTTCTGTAAATATTAAAATCAAAGAACTTTTCTTTCATCAAAAGTGTCTACTTTCAACTTGTTTGCTGCTTCACAAATTTCTCTCTGTCTGACTTCAATCTATTCACACTTGCATGACCAAATAAGTGATTTGTTTAATAACCTTTCAAACATACTTGATTATTCTACAAAGCTTCTTGGCGGAGGCACTAATACCTGCACTACTGATTATCATAACTGAACAATCCACTGAAATGATATCCATTGAACCTAGTAAACGTCCACCTACAGTGGCTCCTTGTATATACTGTAAGCACCGAAGATACCTGTAGATAACATTCCTGTAATTATCGAATTGTATGACCATAGTGCATACACCGATCAGCCTGAACATTATGCCCACCTATTAACAGCCAGTGTGTCCACCTCTGGCGCAGATAACAGTGGCAACGTGTCATGGCATGGAAGCCATGAGGCTTTGGTAGTGGTATTACACTGTGCTTAGAGAATTTCTCTAAGCACATCCAACGTTACCTGAATGACGCCATTCCGGTATGTTGGATTGGAAATGGAAGAGCAGAAGAAAAACTTCATCACTTGTGACCTCCCAGGTCTCCAGACCTCACACCTTATGGCTTTTATCTGTGGGGATACATAAAAGATGGCATTTTTATCCTCCCTATGCCTGACACTCTTGAAAGTCTGCGACATCGCAGTGTTGAAGCTGTGAATTCGATAACAAGATACCAGCTGCTTCACGTGTGACAGGAAATGAGCCACCACTTTGATATTTGCTATGTAATATGTGGTTTTTCACATTGAATGCACAAGAATCTGAACTTTTCTCTTTCCAGGAACGTTGGTATTGTGTTTCTATCTTTTGTAGTTTTGGAGCACTAAATGTTTGAAATCTGTTCCTTCTTTTTGAATAGCCCTGCATTGGTTTTATTATTAACTGCTGCTTATGCAATTTGTTCAATATGAGCACCAGAGACATTAATGTGAGTTGCACCCATAAAATTATGTGGTCTACAGTTGTTCACAGCAGTTCCAGTGGAATCTGAGCAACAAGTTACTGTATACTGGCCTTCAGATCAAGTAGAAACCAAATGTGTCCCAGGTAATGCATTCTTTTAGGTATTCCCCAAGCCAAAAGCCACAGGGATTTAGAGTTTGTAATCTTGCAGGCCATGCATGTGGAAAACCTCTGGAGATAAACATCATTGTGGCAGGTTGCATTCAGCAGATCTTCCACGGGGTGAGCGACATAAGGTGTTGCCCTATCTTGCAAGAAAACAGTGGCTTCCACACAGGTGCACTCTTCCAAAGCAAGAATCACATGCCGTACAAGGTGGTATCGATAATGTGCAGGTGTCACATTACACCTGACAGGCTCTCTGGATGTAGTCTCTGCACAGAAGATGGACAGAGAATAAAGGTGCTTGTGAATCCACACCACACAGCCACATATGATGAGTGCAATGGCTCTTTGTGCACAACATGTACTTTAACAGTACCTCAAATGCAGCAGTTCTGTGTATTCACTGCACTTTGCAGTGTAAAATGTGCCTTGTCATTCCATAGACTGTTGCCCAGCCACATGTCATCAACTTTGATCAGTGCCAGAAACCAAAAAGCAAATTCAGAACATTGCTGTGGATCATTAGTTTTCAGCTGCTCCACCATATGCAACTCGCTAGGATACCAGTGTAAGATAGGCTGCAAAACTTTCCATACTGTTGACCATGGTGTGGACAATTTTTCTGACACTCCACAAGCACTAGCACAACCCAGGGCAAATGCTGTATGGTCAGTTATGGCAACAGTAATATCATAAATAACTTCCACTGGGATAGACCACCTCCCTTTTTCAGATGCCACACCAAGCTCAGCCGTGCTATCAAATTTCATTATCATTATCTTTAAACCATTGAATGATATTGAGCTTCTCCTCAGACCTTTCAGTCGGCAATCCCCACTCAATGCACCACTGTAACTGCTGCCATTCACATAGAACAGTTTCACTAACAGGGCATGGTCTCTATTCTCAAGAGCCAAACTGTTCACTTACATTATGGCTTGGATGTCATACCATCATACTTTGTACAGCACCACTTTGCACCTGGAGGCCAAAATTGGAGCTTCCCCCCCCCCCCCCCCTCCTCCAGTGTAAATTAGTTTCCCACTAATGCAATAGCATATCTATGGAGTCTCACTGCCACATGATATTACAGCCCACACTGGACCTCCATGAGTAGCTGCCCATTACTTAAAACCATCCACTGTTAAGACAGAATTCAAGTTCAAAAACATTGAGACAAGTAATTTTTTTGTGATCAGCATGCAGAGGTGTGTTCCTTGTTGATGTGCCAGGATTGGCCAGGAGGGGAATGGGGTAGGCACCCGTTGAGGTGAAGAATAAAGCATAGTTTAACCTGTGTGAAGTTTTAATGCCGTAAAGAAAGGCAGGCATGGAGAAGCCGCCAAGACTGAATGGGCAGCCGCCCAAGAGAACAGGTTACGAGGATGTCTGGTCGGTTTAGAAGCTGCCAGCAGAAGAGTGCAAACGGCATGTCCGTTCCTGGCAGCCGGCCGCGGTTCCACCCCCACTTGACCACCTCCAAGCCTCCCTATTGGTCGGTCAGATCGTAAGATGCGTAGTTCGGTAGCATTACCTTGTCAGCAACACGTAAGTTTAGCTGCTGAAGGTTCAACACATGAGCTTCAGGGTGGTACTGTTCGGTTCTGGGCAACGTGACTGAGACGCTGCACCTTATAGCCAGGCAGAAGACACTGATGAACATAAAGTGAAAAAAAATAAAAATGTACAGCCTGTTAACTAATACTGAAAAATAGTTCACTTTTAATTTCCCACTGGGATATTCTGAACTGTTTCTAAGAAAGCTGGATTCCTTACTATGCTGTCAGACAGCAGCAAACAGTTAATTGTCTTTGATGGCTTCCTTTAGATTTTCTAAAGAATTCTGATAGGAAAAATGATGCAGAGATCTTATTTGAATCTTACAATTTGATCTCAGTAATTAACTTTCCAACAAGGGGTTTAAAGACAGCAGGGCCCATAAATGACAATGTTTTCTTTGGTGAAGCTCAAAGCAAGAAAATAACTGTTTACTCAGTAACAAATGCTCTCTCTGATCATGACGCACAGTTGGTTACAATAAATGACATAGTGCCTTACAGTATGGATACTTCTCAGTGGAAATCAGTTAGAATAATTACGGAGCCCAGCACAAATGTCTTTAAGAAGAGTTTCCAGGAGATGGCCTGGGATGAAATTTATAACTAAACAAATGTCAACATAAAATTTGATCTACTGCATGATAAATTCATACCATTTTCTTAAAATAGCTTTCTGCATAAGTTAACAGACATGTAAAAAAACCACAGATCACTATAGGGACTACAGAATATTGTGAAAGGAAAAGGGTAATGTATCTGTTGGCAAGAACAAGTAGACATCCTGCAATAGTTGCACACTACAATCATTACTGGAAATTATTATTAAATGTTATTAAAAAATAAAGAAACATGGACATAATAAGTGAAATGAGAGACCAAACAATGAGCCACAGAAGAGGATAACATCACTATTGAACTAAATGGAAGGGCTATAAATGACGAGTCATACTCCTATGGTTCGCCTGCTTTAGTTATTCGTTTTTTGGCCTCGGTGTCGATGTACTGCGTTGTGATACTGGCTGATAAAATGGGGTGTGGAAGTACAACACTGCCTACTTTAAATAATGTAGCCGACAGGCACACAGTTGCGTTTCCTAGTAGTTCACTTTCACTGTTCTCAACCGCCCCCTCCCCCCCCCCCCCAATTAATACACAGTTATATATGGCCAGTGCACTATTGTTTTAACTTTCCATTAGCCTCATTAATAGTTTGCAGGCAAACCTCCACATACTGTTACAATAGTTTACTATTGAACATCTACAAGCAGTAAAAACCTAACCACAAAGTTCACAGTTCTTGAAGAATAGAAAGGTAGACATGGAGCAGACACTGTCATTGTTTTAACACATGGCCTAATTGTGTAAGACTTATTTCACAGTTAAGTTGACACATTGTTGTTCTAATCAACACAGGCTTCTCGTCTGAAACTCTGTCGTGGACTGACTGTCTCGGGACCAAACATCAGGCCCTTATATATCCTTACAATAATAGGTACTGAAACTACACACTGTTCGAAGTTAAATTTACAGAAATTACAATTAAAACTTACTTCATTCAATTAACTGAATACATCAGAAAATTGCTTCTTTTTAACAGTTTCTTTTACTACAAGAGTTAGGCCAAATTATTTGTTTAAATCCTGAAATTAACATATATAGTTATGAAAACAATACTTCTGACAAAGCTGTTAATTACTTTGCAATTAATTAAGGGCTGGCTTTGCTAATATGTTAACTCATCTTTAAGAAAGAAAGTCTTCAAAGTCTTCATTGCTCAGAAACAAGCTGTAAGAATAATATGTGGTGCTCACCACTAACATCTTGTAGACATCTGTTTATAGAGTTGGGCATTGTGACTACTTTTCCACAGTGTATTTATTCCATCGTGAAATCTGATACAAATAATCCACTATAGTTCAAAAGGAACAATGACATACATAATTACAAAACTACAAGGAAAAATGACATTTATTACTACGCATTAAGGTTGTGTTTAACACAAAAAGTGGTTACAATGCTGCAACTGAAACTTTTGATCAGTTACCCACTGATATGAATCACAGACAGCAAAGCGAAATTTGAAAACAAATTGAAAAAGTTTCTCCTTGACAACTACTCCTATTCCGTAGAAGAATTTCAATTATTGTTACAAGTAAATGGTTGTGGGTAGGAATTACTAACCCACATTTGTAAATTCAAAAAACCTTATAAATGTTCAGCATGTAACCATATTTACAAATTAATTTGCAATGTGAATTTAAAATGACTCATTCCACATCATTACAATTTATCATGCAGAATGATCCATGGAACATGAAACAAACAAACTAACCAATGAACTTACTAACTAAAGACAGGAACAGCAGAGAGACTACTAAACATCTAAGCTTTTGGCCAGAAGGCCTTTTCTGAAACAAACAATATACATACATTCCCACTGCCCTTAGCAGCCAGAGACAGCGGTCATATGTATGCGAGTTAAATTTGTGTGAACGTGTGTGTGTACGTTGTCTATTTCAGAAGAAGGCCTTCTGTCCAAAAGCTGGTGTGTTTAGTAGTCTTTTTGCTGTGTATGTTTGCTACTCAACATCTCCACTATATTTTGAGCAGCAATCTGCCCCTTTCATAATTATGTCATTATTCCATCCTGGATTATCCACGATTTGATTTTAACTAACAAACTAACTAACAAACTAACTAACTTGCCAGCTCGCAATGTTTTAAACTATTGCAACAATCTGTAAAAAAAAAGTGTTCTGTAATACTTGAAAGATTCAACTGTCAGGGCATGGTTTGCAGAGGGCTGCAAACATATCCATGACGTGAAGTATATTTGAGCACAGTCTGCTACAAGAATGTGTGAACAAGGCAAAGTCGGTGGAAGCCAACATGATTCAAGAAGTGCAATATATATTTCAGTTGTAGAGTTACAGTCCACAAAATCTTCAGGTGCAGGTCTTGTATACAACCAAAGTAGAGAACAAATTAGACAATTACCTTTCCATATTAACGGTGGTGAACCAACACATAATCCAACATATCTCTGGATCATGTGCTGGTTCACCAAAAGTTCGAAGTTTACAGATTTTCTAAGTATGATTGAATGCACATCATAAAATTATTCCAAATAAAATTCTTGATTTATTCTGCCAGCAGTTATCTGGATTTGTTGCTATGGTCTTGGCTGTGAGCAACATAAATAAAGTTTGGAAGGCAGGAGAAGAGATACTGGCAGAAGTGAACCAGTAAGGATGGGTTATTGGTCATGATTGGATACCTCAGTTGGTACATCATTATTTGTCCATGAAAGGCAAATGTCTCAGGTTCAAGTTCTGCGTTTTAATCTCCTAGGAGGTTTCAGTGCAAATCATTTTACAAACTAGCATCATATAAATAAGTCACAGTTTAATAATAAAAATGCAAAGGGATGTTATAAAGAGAAAACATGTCAAAAAACATTACCTCCGGTATTATTTTAAACAGCAACCATGGTTGAAGCGTAAACAGAAGAAACTGTAGTGGGTAAAATATAAACACATTAGATGTTGTAACAGTTTCAGAGGCACCTGCAATCAACAGAGCAGCAACATATGATGCCAGAAATGCTTTCACTGGTCTTTGGCTCTTCCTTAATCTGCAAAAGTACAGTTGATTACATTACAAAAAAATTTTGACAATTCATGCTACACAAGTTTCACAGCAAATGATACTTGAAATGTAACATACTGTAACATTAAATTTATATATAGTTTTTCATTTCTCTGATATTTTAGTTCTTATAGCTGAACTTTTGTTCTGAGCAAGAAAATGAAGGCTGACAAGACCAAAATACATACATAACTACATTCATAGTTCCTGCTACTAAGCCATCAACACTGAATGATGCTGAAGTTGAAAAAATCTTCACATCATTTTCACATGACTTTTTTATTGTAAATATTCTATCATTGGACAACTTTTATTAAAACTTTCATCATTAAAAAAAAATAGTGAACCAAAGAAAATGTATGTACAGCAGATTACAATGCACAGTTCCTAAGCTTGCTTTGATAAGATCACATGTTATGGCACACAAACCCAATACTGGAGGTCTAAGGTAGCTCTATATGATATTTAGACATCTTTGACGGTAACAAACATTCACCAGATACTGCCAAACATAATTTAAACAATTCAAAAAATCCAGTAGAAAGCTTTTAATCATTTAATTCTTGGCCAATAACCATCACCCCTTTCTGCTCTTCTAAAACTTACAATATGTTTGTAGTTTGTGAGGAAACTATGGAGCTGAAGAGAAGGAAACTTAAGTTGAAAAAATTGCAGAAACTCTCAGGCAGTACAAATTCAAGAGTTGCAAACAATCTTATGAGAAGCGTTTCATAAAGCATGTTACATGCTGTGTGTTGGAATTGTAGCTACACGAGTCAGTCAGTATTTAACCACTAAAACAGTTTTACAATTTATTTAATACCCAACTGCTCTTAAGACAGAGATAAAAAATAACAAATATGAATGATGACAGCTTTTTTTTTAAATTCTATTAGTGTGTTGATAAACATTGTTGTGTAATTTAGTTTCCCTGGAAAACACAGCCTCACAAAAAATGAAGCACCCAGAAGGGAAGGAAACAAAATGAAACTTCAGGAGTTGGGAGGGTATGCGATGTTATTTCAGTGACTAAAAGTTGAGTCACATTTGGAAAGAATTTGGCAGTATGAGCCCACTTATCAATATGACTATGCACCGTCCTGGCCTGGATGAATACACTGATTCAGTTGGGAAAGGTGTCGCAAAGCCACTGTATGCTCACCTAAGGCAAGCTGACCCATGACTGTTGTAAATGATCCTTGTTGTCTTGGATAATAGCACTGGGATGGAGTTGATGGCCAAGATGGTCCCACACGTTCTATCGGGGACAGATCTGGGGATCTTCCTGGTCATGGGAGTACTTCAACATCACACAAAGATTTTATAGATACACATGGCAGGTGGGGATGAACATTGTCCTGTTGAAAAATGACACCACACTACTGTTGCACGAGAATTAGCACCTGAAGATGCACGAGGTCTGTGACATATCATAGTGCTGTCATAAATAGATCATCAATAACTACAAGCCGTGACTTGAAGTCATTGGCAGCTCCCAACACCTTGACCCCAGAATAAAGTCACTGTGCCTCTCTGAAACATTGGAAGACTGGGGCCTCTCCCCAAGTCAATGCAATACTTGCTAACAACAGTCAGGCACAGTAGCATAAAACTGTGATTCATCGTTTAACACAATGTGACACCATTCATCATCAATCCACATTTTCCAGGCAAAGTACCTACTCAAATACAGCTGTTTCTGTTTTTGTGTTAACGACAGCTTATACATGCGAAGGTAATGCCCCAGTCCAGGTACTCTTAGTCTCTGAAAAATGGTGCCAGATGACAGAATGTTGCAGGCAGTCTATTACCTGTGCTCAGATAGCAGGTGTAGATGCGTGCTTGGTGCACAATATGGTGATCTTCCATTATAGCATTGTGGTGGACAGACATGATCAGTTAGAACCTAGACAATTGGTATGCCTGTCCTCGTGCTCTCATGCAGTCAAATATTGGCCACTGTCATATCTGAATGCCCCACAAATTAGGATATTACACAATTTGACCAGCTGACTAAATGGAGATCCTTTTCACACACTGTCAGGTGCTAATAATCCTCATATAAGTACATGACATATCCCAGTCCTTCACAGTAACCACTCAACATCCAATGCTGTTCCTGTCTCTTATATACCCTACCAGGCCTTGCAGCAACACTAAACATGGACAACAGTAATGAACTCTAGTGGACGTTCTACTTGTCACAGAGAATTGAAACTCAAAATCATTTACATACCCACAGATGGTGTGTAAAGTTATGAAGTTACATTGACATTTGAGCATGCCTTCTGAGTTCTTAACTATTTTTCAGGCAATCTATTATAGCACAACATAATGAAACACAAAACTGCTCTCATCATCAATAAAATCTCTCTCATTAATGACTGCTTACATCAGTCACTGTACTCAACAACTTAAATCATAATTACATCATATAATGAGCATACCTAAAAACTGGTGCAGATAGAGCTACCCCAAATGTAGTGCCAGCCACTCTGACAAGAGAAAATAGGGGTGTGGTTGTTATGTTAACATTTTCCTCTTGGAAGCACCACTTCAGAGCAAGATAAACAGACCATTGAGGGTCCACACCTGCAATTTTCTGTAGCCAATAAGAAACAACAGAAACTGCCGTAAGACAAGCAGCAGCAATCGTTAATTTAAGCCTGCCTGCTGTCCTCCACCAATTCAGTTTTTTTACCAGCCAGCTAACAGCTACACCTGCAACAAAATAACTGTCTTTCATACACAATAATTAACAGCCAAAATACATGTCTTGTGTTCACTACCATTCAGTATGTTAACCCACTTCACAAGTAAAGGTATGTTACCAACACCAAGAGAAAAAAATTGCTTAGACAACAGTTACAAAAGATTGAATCTGTTTACTTTAATTACTTGAAGAAATACAGGAACCAGACATGTTTCTGTATAATATCATTTTATGCATGAACAAGTTTTGGGCTTTCAACAATTTTCAATTTTCATAATCAGTACAACACTTTTATCGATTCATTTTTGAATGCTGCAGCTGTCTTATGTTCTGTAATTTGTGACTCCTTTTCTGCACGGACACTTATATTGATTCGTGTAGCACAGTATTTACCATGTGGCCGACTGCTCTTTGTAAAACACACACACATTAATGCACTAGTGTTTAATGGAAAATGGAAAAATATTAGTACATAAAAAATTGATATTTTTTCACAATAATATCAATATATATCTCCAATAAAATAGCTAAATGGAATTTAATAGTTTTTATGTAGAACCACCCACTGTTAAAGTAATGAAAACTTTTATGTCCAACAGTTCACCCATAACAGTTTTACATACCATACATTGCAAAGGACTATAGCTGGAATTCACAGTGTAAATATGGTCTTATTGTGGTCTTGTCCAAAAACTAGGCACATATGACGAGGTTGCTCCCATAAAAAGAAGGTAGATTGTTAAGGGTCCCCAACTTGAAACTGCTGCATGTGCTCCTTAGCAGATGCAGGGTGACCAGTGTCAAGTGTTAACTGTGGGTAGGAGGTGAACCAAACTTAGTGGCTATGTGGGTCCTCACTATGCTGTGAGGGTGCTATAGTCACAAATTTCTGTTTTTCCATTGTGATTCGCTGGCAGCATGTGCAGAGTTCCAGGCTGTACTTGGTTGGAATCCTGAATCCCTATGGATAAAGTAATATGTAGTGTGAATATATATCACCATCTTTTTGGTGCAGTCTAATGAGGACAAAACTGAGGATATAATCATGGTCATTTTATATATTTTTATTCCAGTTACAGATCACAATCTCTAGTTTATGTCAGGTTATTAAAATGACCATTTTCATACCTTAGTACAGTTTGCTAATCATATCAAGTCGGCATTTGTAAGAATGGTACAGTTACAATAATGAGCCAGACAAGCTTTGTCACGTACATATCAAATTTAAGCAGCACATGCGCAGCTGTAAAAGACATGCTGATTCTAAGAAGAAATGTGCCAGTTGACGAGTCAATGCCCCAACTGTACAGTGAGTTGTTACCTTTACTCTTTCAATTATTTATATCCCACCAAGGACTTTTCACTACCATATTTTCATCAGTAGTTTTATACACAGGTTGCCTAGAATGTTTCCTACTTTTTTGTTGCAGTTAAATAGTGGTAATCAATAAAAATGTTACTTTTAAATGATAAATATAAATAGAAGCCTGACCATATGCAGACATCCAAAGTAATGCTTATATTGTCAGTAAAATCCTGCATGGACATGGATATCCACAAGCATATTTGCAGAGATCTAGAATAATAATCATCATGAAGTTAAAAATTAAAGAACTGTACCCATTTTATAACAGTTTTTATTTACTCACATTACATGTGATTCACAAATGTGTCTCTATGAAATGACACAGCATGTTAGCAGACTATATTTTATTAAATTTTTTTCATATTAAGTCTCTTACATTCTTATTTTACAGAATGTAAATTATGAGGTCCATCTCCTACAAGAAGAACACACAGCACAAAAATTCATCAAATCCTTTCAATCACAGTTAAACATAAAAAATATTTTTTACCACCATTAGTTGCATAAAAATGAATTTAAATTTGATTCAGCTGACATTCAGAAACATGCAGCCATTAATTCACAATTAAGTTTCAAAACAGAGTACTGGCTTCAACTGACAAAAATTATTCATTCCAGACCAAAGCTTATGTTCAGAGTCCTAGCAAACTGATAGGTTAAAGTAGTTTTCAAAAATTTAATATATGGATCAGGGATGTGTGGATGCTAATAAAATTTGGAATCCATGCATATCGCTAGCAATGAATGGCCATTATTTTTCTGTGTTACTGGTTTCCTCAATGAAAAGGTCCAAGCTTTTTTTCTAGTCACTATTTGAGAGTCCTGTCATTGTGTGATAGCACCATAAAAGTACAATCCAGTTTTGTTTTAACTACCAAATATCAGAATTGGATTTATTCAAGGTGTTGCCACAAAGTTATACTGATGTTTGCTTATTTGAGGCAATGCAAGTGTTATAAGCTATTTTGAGAAAACCATCACTAAAAGTTACCCGGGATGTATGTGCCTTTACTAACAACATAAACTGAAATATGCAACTTGTTCAGGATTACCTTTATACTCTTTATCATCTAATGGCTAATATGTTGACTGTCAGTGGGTGTTTTTTATATATATTTTTTCAAAGAAGACATGAGCTATACTGAAGAGCAGTAGAAAGGGGGGACAGAACTTCTAGCTGACAAAAAGTGGTGAAGGGAAATAATAGAAAAATCTGAATCCAGACTAACTGAAAGCCCATCACTATGAATATTAATGAGTAAAGGGGAGGGGCAAAGGGGTGTTTATGGTTTAACATCTCCTAGTCATTGAGGTCATTAGCAATGTGGCAATGAGGTACAGCTCAGATTTAACAAGTATGTGGAAAGAAACTACATTAAGCCAGTTTAAAGGAACATCCCTGCACTCATCTTATGGAAACTGTAAAAAACCTGGAGCAGTAACTTAAAGCAATGTGTGCTATTTAGTTCAACTCCATGGCTAAGACTTTTTTTATGATTTAACATACAAATTTATTCATGACTATTTTTTTATTAACATTCAGTGGACTTTTAAGTTATTTGAGTTTATCTGAACACAGTAAAATAACTGTGATAGTGTCTGTGAGCAAGCAATGCAAACAAAGTTGTTTAATTAGTTACTGTCTCATGGGTCATTTACAAAGTATAAGATAATGTTGCGGAATGAATCTTCTATGAAGACATCACCACTATTCATTTTATACAATCGGCATATAACTTCCACTTACACATGTGTATACCAATGTGAATAATATTAAGTTCAACGACACATAATTTACTAGCTAATAGCACATTGAAAGTTAAGATTGGAGATAAGAAACGTGTCAAGGTAATTGAAGTGGTTTTCAAGCAGAGAATATTTCTGATTACTTTAAAGAGTTAAATTTGCTCTCTGTTAAACATTTTTAAATTTGCTCTCTGTTAAACGTTTTAAATAATCAGGCAGGCACAAAATATTTGTCAGTTCTTAATATGGTCTTTTTTGAGCGAAAGTTAACTTTAAAGAACAATGTACATGTTTTTTGCCAATTGAGGATAGTAGTATTCTGGTTAACCTTAGATTCTTGATAATGAAGTCAATTACAGTACATGTGGATTACAGACTGTAATTAAAGTAAAAACCCCACCCCCTTTCCACAAGCCAAGGACCTTGCTACAATGGGATGGCTTGCCTGTTTTAATGATACAGACAAATGTACCATAAATACGACCACATCAGAGGGATATTTGTGGAGAGGCCAGAATAACATGTAGTTCCTGAAGAGGGGCAGCAGCCTTTCTGGTAGATGCAGGGGCAACAGTATGGATGACTACCCGAGTTAGCCTTGTAGCATTAATGAACATGGCCTTGTGGTACAACTGAAATCAAGAAGAAACTACAGCCATGAGGACATGCAGTTCTAACATACGGTTTAGTGCTGATGGCGTCCTCGGTACAGTATTCTGGTGCTAAGATAGTCCCCCACACAGTTTTCTGAGCAACAACTATGCAAGTGGACATCATCAGGGAAAACACGTCTGGCATTTTATGATTTGGAGTGTGGAATGTTACAGCACTTAGTCATGTAGGTAAGTTGGAGGACTTTAAAAGTTAGATGGATACGTCGAGGCTAGATATAGTGGAAATTGATGAAGTACAATGGCAGAAAGAAAACAATTTCTAATAATGTGATTACAGCACTGTGAACACATAACAAAATATGGGTAATGCAGGAGCAAGTCTTGCAGTGACGCGTGCGCATACTTTCAAAAAGCCGAGCATGTGGCAATGCTATGTCGTCCACAGGGGGGGCCCCTCAGACGTAAGTAGGTGTGTGTGTGTGTGTGTGTGTGTGTGTGTGTGTGTGTGTGTGTGTGTGTGTGTGTGTGTGTGTGTGTGTGTGTGTGTGTGTGTGTGTGTGTGTGTGTGTGTGTGTGTGTGTGTGGTGGAGGGGGGAGGGGGGAGGGGTGGGGGGGAGAGTGTGGAGGCTGTAGGTGAGGAGGCACACAAGATCACCATCAGAGCCCACCATGAACTGCAGTCTAAAAATGGCTCTGAGCACTATGGGACTTGACATATATGGTCATCAGCCCCCAGTCTATTTAAGGCTAGCAAAGCTACACTCAGCCTCAGTTCTGTATGTGGAGTTGCTACAGCTCTATGCGTATATAATTGATTCTTGCTGAATGTTACTTAAATATTGTGTTCAAGTTGTTAATGCTTCCATAGAATAAAGTTGTGTTCAGTTTACCGGTCATGCTGAACTCATACCTAATTACAGCACATCTAATAATGAACAACAGAGTATGAATGTGTGTGAACTAGAATGAACAATAGAAAGAAAGACAGAATTATCATAGACAAGATAAAGGCAAACTCACAACCTAGTACAATAGTCCAAATATACAGGGTGAGTCACCTAACATTACCGGTGGATATATTTCGTAAAACACATCAAATACTGATGAATCGATTCCACAGACCGAACGTGAGGAGAGGTGCTAGTGTAATTGGTTAATACAAACCACAAAAAATGAACGGAAGTATGTTTTTTAACACAGACCTACGTTTTTTAAATAGAACCCCATTAGTTTTGTTAGCACATCTGAACATATAAAAAAATACGTAATCAGTGCCGTTTCTTGCATTTTAAAATGTTAATTACATCCGGAGATATTGTAACCTAAAGTTGACGCTCGAGTACCACTCCTCCGCTGTTCGATCGTGTGTATCGGAGAGTACCAAATTACGTAGGGATCCAAAGGGAACGGTGATGGACCTTAGGTACAGAAGAGACTGGAACAGCACATTACGTCCACATGCTAACACCTTTTTATTGGTCTTTTTCACTGACGCACATGTACACTCTTTGACATAAAACTCGACCGGCGGCCGGCCGCTTCAGAGGCTAAGGCCGCGCCGATCGCGACATGGGACAAAAAAACTGGCCAACTCGCTAATTCTGTAAGTCCGGTTATCTGCACAATCTGGCAACACTGTAGACTGCGGCACTGCCTGGAGGAAAACTTGTCCCATGATAGAGAAACCCTAGGCTGATTACGCCTGTGGTCTAGCGGTAGCGTGCGTTGTTTCTGTTCATGTCAGTGGATCGAGAGCAGCTGGCATAAAATATTTTTATAGCCTCTTCTGTCTGAATGCTGAAGACGTGAATGTAATGGTAGCGCAGATTCAATCTATTTCGCTTTCTGACACACCGATATCAAAATTTTATCCAGTAACGATTTTGCGGCAGATTTCCTGCAGACTGTCCTCTGGACACCGTATGCGGCAAAGCTCCGGGATCCATTTGCTGGCTACCGGCAGCGGCCGTGGCGACAGCAGCGGCGCTGCACTCCCCCGGTCTTCATCGAAAGCGCCTGCTCCCGCTCATCGCTTTATTATTAAATGTTGCTCCACAGAAAATTTCTACAATTTCCATTCACGCTCAAAAGCAACGGAGACAAACGACCTGATTAGTAGGCGGGTATTATATTACATTAATCGGCAAGAGCTGAGTATGATCGAAATTAATTTTATAGACTGGGACGAAATTAAACCACCTCACTACATTCGATGAATTTATAAATGCTTCATACCTCGTTTCTTTTCCTTTCAAACTCAATTATTTGTGCAACTTTTGGTCAATATTCGGATGTTTTCGTCAAACCAGAGTGATCGTCTGTGGTGTAAAGTGTATTACAGTTCTTGTTTCATTCCTTATGGTAAGTCTATGCGATAAACTGTGTGAATACCTTGCAATGCATTCTCTGTAGCAGTGCAGGAACACTGCACATTTGGAGTTCCATGTATGGGTTCATGAAGTATTTAATGTTGATCGGAAGTGATAGTTAAGGTCATCAGATTTAAACCAGAAAAATGTGTCGTTTTGGAGGTTTCAGAGAACGGAAAGGAATTGCTAGCGCCGGTGTTATAAAACGTCTACAGTTAAATGCTATTGCAAAAATGAAGAGGGGAACTATATTAATCAACATGTGCACTTCATAAACAACCTTCTGACATGTTAGACCTATATGACGAACAAAGCTCAAATTCATATCGTTGACAGTCGGTTTGAATCTTTTCAGGATCTATTTTACAGTGAAGCACCTTGGCATTTGCAAAGCATACATCCATAATATTAACTCAATTTACTAAGTGGAAATCGGACGAAGATTGATGTTTAAAGGCATTCTTCAGATTTCGTATAAGGAATTTTTACTAGCAGTTTGCAACTCCATTAATTAAAATGGAAAATAAAAGGTTGTAGTCAGCGGCTTCTACCGTGATTGGAACCGCTATGTCATATAGTACGATCACTGCAACGCACAAGGGAACCTCTGAGCTAACGACACACTGGCTGCAAGAGACGGACTATAGTCACTTCGATGTTGCCTGATCCTCAAAATGCAACCTTAAACACACAAACAGAGGAGGAGGAGATTACTGAACGTCCCGTCGACAACGCACAAGGGAACCTCTTTTTTTTTTTTTTTTTTTTTTTTTTTTTTTTTTTTTTAGAAACAGAAATTTATTATTCACAAACATAGTACGTCCTGACACATGATAACTGTTCTGGAAGGAACCTCGCTGCCGTCCTACCATGCAGCATGAAGTAACAACAAAATCAAAGTGTGGCCACTTCTGGCACCCTAAAGAAAAGTATTTTGGATATGAAAGCAAAATTTGAAGTACATCCATTTACTAACTGTTCAAGCGTGAGTTTTTCGTAGGTCACATACTCGCATAGTGTGCTTAGTCGATCACATTACTTGGTCGGTTGCACAACGAAAGCACCGCCGCTCATCTTTGCGCACCCGGCACACCCCAAGTATATGGCGGGTCCGCAAAAACCGTTACTAGGAAATTGGCATACCAATCCTTCTACTTTTGTAGCCGTAATAGTTTTGTGTGTCCATCTTGCAAGTATTGCCAGTAATCCAGGGCGTTCAGTAAGTTCGGACGTGTGTCTCTATAGATGTAATGGACGGTCAGACCTGTGATCTACGCCACTGCGTTCGTCTTATGACGCGGAAAATACGTTTCCTCTGGAAAAAATACTGTGTCAGAACAGACCGCTGTATAGATAGTGCGCCGCATGAACGCTATTATCTTTCTTGCGAGAGTCCAGACAGCCACTGCCTCGCCGGAGACCAGCCGATGGTCGTCCGTATCCAGCACGCCGCATTGCTGACAAGGGCGAATCCGCCAAATGTATTGCGTACTTTTTATCATTTGTAGGGTATTTTCGGTTGACGACAATGTACCATGTTGATCTGACTGATGGTAGGTAGGTTGGGGTGGTGGACGTGCGCCACACCATGTGCCAATTAACAGCTGGATGTTTGCGTTCCACCTATTCCGGGCGATCTGTCGAAGAAGCAGATGGTACACGTCCTTCGATGTCGACTGTCGGGTCGTCGGTAAACGCTCTCGAACGTAACTGTGTTCCACGATGAACGTGCGCACATACGTTAAAGGGGGCGATATATGGCAGACACTGACTGGACGAAGATGCGATGTTGGTACGAGTTCTTCGATGATCGTTCCCGTAAGCGAGTGATTCCTGTTGCGCCACCGTTTGAACATAGTATTAATATACATGGCACGCGCCTTCTCGTGCACGTTCACTAAACCAACGCCCCCCTCTCGCGCTGGGAGGGTAAGCGTGTTGTACTGTACCTTAAAGAGTTGTCCCAGGCACACATAGTACCCAAAAGCCGCCTGAATCCTCATAGCCATCGTGCGCGTCAAGGGGAGAAGGTGTGTCAGGTGGCACATCATGGGCGCGAGATAAAGGTTGACGCGTAACACTCGCTGCAGCATATCCATCGACCGTAGGGCGTTTAGTCGTACTGCCGTGCGGAATCTCAGTAACAGTCTTCGGTAGTTGTCCGCAGCCGTTCTCGCTGTCTCTTTACGAAAGGTGATACCCAAACAGCGGAGGGTTTCCACCGCAGGTAAGGGTCCTTCCGTTCCTGGTTCTAGTCCACGCCCCACATGCATGAATTGTGATTATCGGTAGTTGACCACACTTCCAGCGCCATCCCATACGCCTGTAGCCAATCCAGTGCTGTTTGAGTCTCCCTCTCATTCCGTACGAGGAACACAATATCATCCGCGTGTGCTCTGCATTTGAATGATAAATGCCGTAGGGAGATCCCAGTAAGACGGCGGCGAAGGCCTGCGATACACGGTTCTAAGGCGATCGCATTAAGGAGGATCGACGAGGGGCAACCCTGTCTCACTGATCTTAAGATCTTAAAATACTCAGTTCTCCCTCCGTTGACCACCATCGCTGATCTGGCGCCGTGCAACAGCATTGGTCAATAATGGCGAGACACCCATCCTGTTCATCACCGCCGCGAGGTACACATGATCCACGCGATCAAAAGCATGATCGAAATCTACTGCAACCATCGCCCCCCGGAGGCGGCATGCAGCCGCGAGGGCGACGACGTCACGATAGTCTCCCAAGGCTGTGTGGATATTACTGATGCCGCCAAGACAAGTCTGATCGGCATGTATTCGATTCTCCAGCGACTTTTTGATACAACTTCCCAGGATGCGCATGAAGATCTTGCAGTCACTATGAAGGAGGGTCAAGGGGCGATAATCACAAGGCCGTTTGCCACCACGGGGCTTCGGTATCGGTATCATGAGCCCTTCCGTGAATTGAATGTGAACCAGTACTTCTTGCCGCAGAAGCTCATTAAACATACATAGCCACATCGGTGTCATAATGGTCACAAAGGCACGGTAAAATTCCAACGGGAATCCATCTGGACCTGGGGACTTGTTGCAAGCACCTCGTGCAATCGCTTCCTCCAGCTCTTCACACGTCATTTCAGATAACCCGTCCGCTTCCCCGTTCACACTCGTTGCGTCTGGGATCTCTTCCAGGACGTTCCCCAGCTCCCTCTGACCCTCCTCGTTTCTCGCATAGAATCTGCTAAAATGATCCGTGAACGCCTGTGCTATGCCCCTTTGTGTTGTAAAACGACGGCCATCGCCGAGATCGATCTCATGTATTAAATTCCTGCGTCTTCTTCGTCTTTCCTTTATCACATAATGCATCGAGGGAACCTCGTTGGGCAGGAAATCCTGCGGCCTCGCGCGTTTCATCGTACCTGCCATCCTCTGCGTCGCAAGTTGTACCAGCTTCGCCTTAACTCGGTGGACGGCCGTCTGGCGTTCTGGTGTAGGTGGTTGAGCTAACAGTTCCCGGAGAGCCGTAAAGTAAAACTCAGTGGTCGTACGCTGCTATTGAGAAACCTCCTTCCCATAACCTATTAACGTCCTCCGTAAAGCTGGCTTCGCGCACTCTATCCACCACTGCAGGACAGAACCGAAAGAATTTCGTCGACGGAGGCAGCCATGCGTCGGCATTCTGCATCTCGCAGGTGGGAGACGTTCATCTTCCAATTACCCCTCCGTCTCCATACCTGCTGTCTAATAAGAGTAACCGTACAAATATATGCCTCGTGGTCTGTAAACGCTGTCGGCCATATTTCTGCGTCCACCGTAGACATTGCTAACGCCCCTGAAACGTAGATCCGGTCCAAACGGCCCGCGGAGTGGCTAGTAAAAAATGTATATCCTGGTTGGTTGCGATACTTCAGGTCCCATGTATCGACTAATTCCATCCCGTTGACCAGCTCCCTAAGTTCTTGGCTAGTAGTATAGTTAGGTTGTTGGTCCTGTCTGTCGAGCACACAATTAAAATCTCCGCCGAGTATGCAACCATCGTATCGTCCCTGGAACAACGGTGCAACCTCACGGGCGTAAAAATCTGCTCTGTCCCTTCTCTTATCCGAGCCTGACGGTGCGTATATGTTGATCAAACGTATTCCACCTATGGTCACGGCCGTACCACGGGCAGAAGGCAAATACTCTACTTCGTCTGCACGTATCCCTTCCTTTAATAGTATAGCTGTGCCAACACCTCTCTCGTCACACGGGGAACAGTAAATGTCGTAACTGTAAAAGTCCGAAGGAGGAAGTTCCCGAACTTCTTGTAATAGTGCTATGTCTAAATCCGCAGCCTTTATCAGTCACTGAGCAACTTGATTTTTACCGGCGTCCCAATGCTATTGATGTTAACAGACCCTATCCGATAAGCTTGTTGCATGGCGGTCAACGTAGATAGGGTACCGTACGGTCGCTAATTTTGCCGTACATAGGCTGCTGTCGGACTAAAGGTACGTTGTCCAAGACGCGACGCACACTAGCGACTGTGACGGGTCGCTATGTGACGTCAGAAGTTGCCTGCTGGCGCATGCGCAGTTCGAGTTTGGGATGCGACGCGCGACTGTTGCGCCAGCTGCCGCAGCACTGCACCAGTGAGCAGTGTTGCGACGGAAGTCGGACGACACAAAGACGTACGGCTGCCAGAAAGATGTCGAGCCACTCAACGAAAACTGAAATGAGCCACTCACAGGATGTGATGCTCTGTGAGCTGGTCTAGCAACATCCTTGCCTTTACGATTTGAAGAACCCTAAATATAGAGACACTATGTTCAGGGACAGAATTTGGGAAGAAATTTGTGCACAGTTGAAACTGGCAGGTGAGTGAAATATATAATATTTTCCCATTAATGCAAATTTTTCAGGCCTGTTATGAAAATCATATAATCCATGCAAATGTAGAATTAGAATGACGAAAATGAACTTTAAGGTCAATTTTCGCATTACTCTTTTTTGTGACGATAAAAATTGAAAACGGCAAGTACATTATAAAATGAACAATCTAAAGTACAACGAGAAAGTTAAATTTTACAATACCTTCACTTCGAAAGTAAACGGTAGATTGGTGTCTTGATGATACCTTCTAGTTGTGAAAAACCACCACCAGATTGTTGTACAGCTTTCTGTAATCAATAGATGTTCGTTTTTGAGGAAGGCGTTTCTCAACAGGTTGCGCAAACAGTTTGCTGCAATAAGTAATTTGTCACATTCACTTCAATTCATTGGTAGAAGATGGTGCTCAAAAAACTTGTGCCAAAAGTGCACTACTGTTTTACAAGGCCCTTCTGGTCTGACACAGTTCACAATTGAAATTCGTCTTTTGTAAATCCTGGAGTCATCTTTTGAGTGCAGCTTGGCAAGATTAAATGTTCATGTCATCCATAACGATGTATGCTGTCAGAATATAAGAATATGGAAGTTCATTTGGATGGGAATAAAGAGTCAGTCGGCTATGAAAGTTGCCTTAGCTTGTTCCAAAAGTTTCTGCATGGGAGAAACTGACAAGTATAATTTGGGGAAATTTTGTGAACAAGCACGGACATTGTTTCTTCCACATTTCTGCTAGTGTATACTGTAGACGTTCAGAATGAAAATTCTAGAGATGTTTAAGGTGTAACCCTATCTTGTTGTCAAGAACTTGAAACAATGCAATGAAGCTAGCGTGCGCTTATTGTTAATAAACTTATCTTTCATTGGAATTTTAGGTGAAATGTGCAAAAACACATGGAGGAATATTCGGGACTCGTATCAGAGAAATAAACGAGAAAGAAAGCTTGGAACAGGTTCAGATGCCTCAGCAAAACCAAGAAAATGGGTTCTGCTTGATCACTTGGCTTTAAGAAACCTACATTTCGTGGCATTGTAAATGAAATTGTCAAGAGCATATGGAGAAATATGAGTAACTCATACCGGAGAAATATATGACATAAAATGGTTTCATTAGGTCCAAATGTGTCAGCGAAACAAAACAAATGCATTCTCTATCGTGTGATGACCACACAATTCTCGTTGCGCGTCGACAGAACTGGCGGCTAGTCGCGACGCTCCCGGAGATATATGAGCCCAAATCTCGGAAATGGAGATCGATATTCTTCTGATCTCAACTTTAAAAATAATTTCGATATGTTAGCTTCTTTTCATCGGCAACGATGTATGGCCTAACGTGAACCATACGTAAAGTAGCCAGCGGCCACATTTTTCACTGTACACAATTCAAATTTTATGCAGTAGGTTACTTGTAAATTAAGTATCGGAATAACTGTGATGAATATCGGAAAAATAGACACCTCATTATCAAGCTGTGATGTGAAACTGTAAGATACGCAAACATCAATTTTTTGTGCCTTTTACTTTCCTCACAATTGATAGAGAAGTAATATACAGCGAAAAAAACACGCAAAACCGGAAGAGATACTTTTCAATTTTTTAAAGTAAAAGGAGAATCTGTATCGAAAAAGTAACTCTGGGAGCCGATGTCACTTTGTTGCATTAACATACAGTATTTTTTACAGCAAGAAAATCGGAATTCTTATTTTTCTTATGTATTTGAAACCGCCGCCGCCGCCGACCGGAGCTTGGGAAACGGCGACGACTCTAGTCGTGTTGCGGCCGTGTCGCCGTCTGCCAGGGTGGGAAAAGAGGAGGGGGCAGCGTCGCAGTCGCAGCCAACTGTCGCGTCTTGCACAACGTAACTTAACGTCCCCCGCCGGCCCCTCATATGGTCTGCCATTATTCCGTGCACTCTGCCGGTCTTACACCGGGAGAGTGCGTGGGAGCAGTTCCTCCGGCATCATCTGTTCCCCACGGGGGTGGCTCTTCTCACCAGTCCCCTAGTGTCCCATCGTTGTCGTGCGGTGCAGGCGCCGTAGCCTCCTCAGTAGCCTGTTGCCGTCTATCGAGCTCCTTCGCTGTGTTTGGAGCGTCAGCGGTAGGTCGTTCCGCCGTCCCACTGGCCACCGTTGCATCCACGCTAGGCAGTTCTTCTGTATCCATGGTCGTCTGTTCTGTACCCGTAAACTTCTCAGAATTATCTGCTAGATCAGAGTGGTCGTTCTCCACCGTGAGGTGTCGTTATTTCTGGTCAAACACGCACACATCTTACTGTTCATGAGTAAGCAACTGATACTTAAGCTATATTCGTGGATGCACGGTAGGTGTGCAGTTCGATTGTCGCTTAGGCACAAAAGTTTGTATCCTTATTTTAGATTCAGACACCTAGCGGCTCGTAAAAAAAACCGATACGTAACATTTGATTTTTCTTAGTTAACAATCCGATTACGTGTTGGGTTCGTATCTCCGTCACAGAACTTCACATCATGCACTTCATCTTTAAATGCATGCACACTTTGTTACTTCAGAATGGAGGTATATCAGACACCTTCCGTGGTTACATAACAGGAACAAAAGGGTCTTGATAGGAGTCACGGTTTATTACAAAAATTGTCGTCTTTTATTTTCAAGTTTAGATTTGGTTACTGGTATTGGCAAAAATTTCGGTAATTCATGACTCTTCATGGCTAGTCATCAATATGACTAGATTAGATTACATTAGATTAATTTCTTGTTCCATACATCATGAATACGACATTTCGTAATGATGTGGAACGTGTCATTTTATTTATTTCTCTCTCTCTCTCTCTCTCTCTCTCTCTCTCTCTCTCACACACACACACACACACACACACACACACACACACATTCTTTTTTATTTTTATTTGTTTGTTGTGCTCGACTATCGGCGAGACACGAAAACGCCTGTGAATGAGTTTCTTAGTTTTGAGTACACTTACGAAAGAAATATAAAAACAATGAGAGTTACTGATTTACGATGCTTAGTTAGCAGTCAGTTCTGAGTATTATTAGTAACTACGCTCCAGTCCCTAAACCTAGTTACAGAAAGCGAATCAGACGCATTACGTATTCCAGGCCGTAGCAGCCGCGACTTGGAGACACCACAGCTATGGTCACTTCCCAGACCGCTGTAGGATCACATCGGTTAGTCTTCCTCCTGCTGGTACTGTAACTGAGATTTGGCAACAAGGCAACGTATGTTTGGCAACTCTGTGATCGACGAGTTATTTCCTTGTGTGCACGGAATTAAGCCTCAAAGTTCACTTGATTTTACCTGTCATTTCCATTGAATAATCTAAGTTATTATCGCTTGAAGTGTAACAAAAGATTGTAAATTTACGGTTTTGAGCCCAGGAAAGTCGTTGCAGGTGGAAATCGCAACTAATCTCGACCATTAAATAGTGGTTTACGAGTTCTAGGCACTATTGCCCTCGTAAGAGGAAGCTCAGACCCATACCTCTTCGCCAGCTCTGTGGTAACGTGCTGACCTGTGAAAAAGCGTCTATTATGGTTCGCAGTTCCAGTCTCACTGATTGCAACGTTTTTATCCCTTCTGTGAAAGAGCTACAAGCAGTCGCATCAAACATCAATAAGGAAATCGCAAGAAAATACTTTCGGCTCATAGTGCAATGTTGAAAAACTTACAATGCTGCACAACAGGTAACGCCTCTTTCCGCTGCTGACAAGCGAATTTTGGGTTTCTAGGAATACGTAACTATATTTATGAAATGCCACATTTGCATACCTCTTGAGTATGACACAGCATACCAATTAAACACAGACCCAATCAAAATCTAAGTGAGTAGTATTTTACTAATTCGTGTCGACAGAGGCACGCTTGTGTACAGATACTCGGTTTTATTAAAACAGACTTTCGTCGTAATGTTATCGTGGTTAGTTTTATTTCATTTCCTATAATACAGTGCACAATTTTCGTAAGGTTTCCTTTAGTGTTGTTAAAACAATAGTAAACATGAGAGAGAAATTAATCATCAACGATATATGCGAATTCTCTGATGTTACCTCTGACAGTCTGACAATGCACACGCAGTTTATTGATTACATGCATGTAGAAAACTTGTTCTGAGTTAAAGCTGTCAAACAAAGTTTGAAGAAGAATAAAATCTCACTACCACACGACAGCTAATGTAGAAAATACTTTTCTGACGTATTTTGGCACGATGCGCTCTCCCTACACATCTTCGAGATGCATCTGCTGCCTGGTGTCTATTAAACCTGAATAGAACAAAATGTCACAGTAGTTAGCCCTTTTTCCACATGCGACTACTTTGGGTTGAGAAGTGAAGGGAATTATGTTCAAAGTTCCATTGGATTGATAACTTCAGCAAACAGCAGAATTGCGTTTTAAAAAATGTAGCACTGAATGTATTCGAATTCGCGACATCTTATCTACACTACTAGCTGACACGTAGCTACAACAGCTCCAGAGCTCGACAACTATTCCTCCAGAACTTTTGGCTTCCACAGCACTGTGAGATTATGCATATGACCACGTCTTGACTTCTGAGAGACAAACAGTTACAGCTTTTCTTTTGGACTGAACGACGTTTTCTACAAACAGATAGCGCAATAGAATAGTTCAAGTGGAAAGGAACACTTCCTATTTAAACTTCTGCATCCTACACTGTTGGCAGTTCTGTGTAGGTGGCAGTTACGTGATTTTATTTCGGTGATTACAAAACAGAGTCGAATGTATGCACTGGGTAGCCGAGGCAGCTAGTTCATGGTGATTCGGTCAACCAAGTAAATGAATTTACTGAACATGCTGCAAATTACTACAGGGAGCCTGTGTCAGAATTCTCATCCAGTGTGGCGCTACGGCGTTACGATAGAAAAATGAGTCGCAGAGAAGAGGATTTCGTGGTCTGTTGGACGGATGCTAGGTTGTTATACCTATGGTATGGGTTCGATTCCCACTTCTGTCAATGATTTTAGATAGGGAGAGACAGATTCCATTCTCTCCTGGCTACACCAAGTGAAGAAGATATAATGGCAGTGTGGTCTGAAAATTCACATTAAAGATGATATTCCTTCTCTACCAAGTAGACGGTAGGTTGAACCACAATAAAATCTGGAGTGGCGACATGTAGAAACTATCACCAGTAACCTTTCTTATACTAGTTATTTATTTCAAGTGACGAAACAAACGCTATGTATGGTCACAGGACACTTATTCCATCTTTTATCTGAGCTTCTGTATGTCGATAAAATTGGTTCTGAACTGGGAATGCAACTCAGACCGCCCTTAACGCGGAATTTGATCCCTTCGTGACAATACAGCTCGGCTACAATTCGGTCTTTGTTCAAAACTGCAGATTCCTCAACATCTCCCCAACGGGATCGAATCCTGGCCCGGCACTAAAGACTTAATTATGTATTATCAAGCTCTAGCATGAGAACACCTATCTGCTGGTGGATAATAATTTTGATTTTTAATGTATTTTCATTCGTTGTCAACACTAACGATATCTGACGTTTTTAACTCCCCAGTGAGACACAGAACTATTTGCGAGATGACTGTAAGTTCAAGATGTTATTCTGAGCAGCTGGTGGAGAGAAATTCGGTAGCTGACGTCTCTTTGTGTGTAGTCAACAACGATATGTTCAAATAGTTCAAATGGCTCTGAGCACTATGGGACTTAACATCTGTGGTCATCAGTCCCCTAGAACTTAGAACTACTTAAACCTAACTAACCTAAGGACATCACACACATCCATGCCCGAGGCATGGATGTGTGTGGGGCTCTATTCCCAGTGAGCGCTGAACTCTTCGTCATATTATTTCTAGTTCAAATATGCTCACATGTCACTGCTGGTGCAACAAACCCATATTTAACGTTCGTTTTCTCTAGAATATGACAGCGATAGGTGCCGGGTTGGTGCCTGGGAAGGAAAAAATTAATGTTTCGTCTCGTCATTTCAGTTAAAACATCTAGCTACTGCCGCGAAAATCCGATATGTCACATTTGACTGTGCTTCGATAGCAATCCGATTAGGTTCTGGGTTCGAATCCGTGTCCAACACAAAGCTTTACAGCCGGCCGGTGTGGCCGTGCGGTTCTAGGCGCATCAGTCTGGAACCGCGTGACCGCTACGGTTGCAGTTTCGAATCCTGCCTCGGGCATGGATGTGTGTCATGTCCTTAGGTTAGTTAGGTTTAAGTAGTTCTAAGTTCTAGGGGACTGATGACCACAGATGTTAAGTCCCATAGTGCTCAGAGCCATTTGAACCATTTTTGAACAAAGCTTTACCTCACGGCATTTCAAGTAAGTTACTTGTGAAGAAGCAATATTTAACATCTCTCGTAGTTCGTTAACAGGGACAATAGATGCTGGGTAGGAATTCGCGTCTGTTAAAAATTTTTGCATTATGCAATTTAAAGTTGATATTTGCTAACTGATAATATCTAAAATCGAGGTATATCACTCTCTGTATGCATAATCTGGAATGACTGTTAGTTTTCGTAAGTCACGAAATCTTTGGTTCATCTACAACTACATTTATACTCCGCAAGCCACCCAACGGTGTGTGGCGGAGGGCACCCTACGTGCCACTGTCATTACCTCCCTTTCCTGTTCCAGTCGCGTATGGTTCGCGGGAAGAACGACTGTCTGAAAGCCTCCGTGCGCGCTCTAATCTCTCTAATTTTACATTCGTGATCTCCTCGGGAGGTATAAGTAGGGGGAAGCAATATATTCGATACCTCATCCAGAAACGCACCCTCTCGAAACCTGGCGAGCAAGCTACACCGCGATGCAGAGCGCCTCTCTTGCAGAGTCTGCCACTTGAGTGTATTAAACATCTCCGTAACGCTATCACGGTTACCAAATAACCCTGTGACGAAACGCGCCGTTCTTCTTTGGATCTTCTGTATCTCCTCCGTCAACCCGATCTGGTACGGATCCCACACTGATGAGCAATACTCAAGTATAGGTCGAACGAGTGTTTTGTAAGCCACCTCCTTTGTTGATGGACTACATTTTCTAAGCACTCTCCCAATGAATCTCAACCTGGTACCCGCCTTACCAACAATTAATTTTATATGATCATTCCACTTCAAATCGTTCCGCACGCATACTCCCAGATATTTTACAGAAGTAACTGCTACCAGTGTTTCTTCCGCTATCATATAATCATACAATAAAGGATCCTTCTTTCTGTGTATTCGCAATACATTACATTTGTCTATGTTAAGGGACAGTTGCCACTCCATGCACCAAGTGCCTATCCGCTGCAGATCTTCCTGCATTTCGCTACAATTTTCTAATGCTGCAACTTCTCTGTATACTACAGCATCATCCGCGAAAAGCCGCATGGAACTTCCGAAACTATCTACTAGGTCATTTATATATATATTGTGAAAAGCAATGGTCCCATAACACTCCCCTGTGGCACGCCAGAGGTTACTTTAACGTCTGTAGACGTCTCTCCATAACAACATGCTGTGTTCTGTTTGCTAAAAACTCTTCAATCCAGCCACACAGCTGGTCTGATATTCCGTAGGCTCTTACTTTGTTTATCAGGCGACAGTGCGGAACTGTATCGAACGCCTTCCGGAAGTCAAGAAAAATAGCATCTACCTGGGAGCCAGTATCTAATATTTTCTGGGTCTCGTGAACAAATAAAGCGAGTTGGGTCTCACACGATCGCTGTTTACGGAATCCATGTTGATTCCTACAGCGTAGATTCTGGGTTTCCAAAAACGACATGATACTCGAGCAAAAAACATGTTCTAAAATTCTACAACAGATCGACGTCAGAGATATAGGTCTATAGTTTTGCGCATCTGCTCGACGACCCTTCTTGAAGACTGGGACTACCTGTGCTCTTTTCCAATCATTTGGAACCCTCCGTTCCTCTAGAGACTTGCGGTACACGGCTGTTAGAAGGGGGGCAAGTTCTTTCGCGTACTCTGGGTAGAGTCGAATTGGTATCCCGTCAGGTCCAGTGGACTTTCCTCTGTTGAGTGATTCCAGTTGCTTTTCTATTCCTTGGACACTTATTTCGATGTCAGCCATTTTTTCGTTTGTGCGAGGATTTAGAGAAGGAACTGCAGTGCGGTCTTCCTCTGTGAAACATCTTTGGAAAAAGGTATTTAGTATTTCAGCTTTACGCGTGTCATCCTCTGTTTCAATGCCATCATCATCCCGGAGTGTCTGGATATGCTGTTTCGAGCCACTTACTGATTTAACGTAAGACCAGAACTTCCTAGGATTTTCTGTCAAGTCGGTACATAGAATTTTACTTTCGAATTCACTGAACGCTTCACGCATAGCCCTCCTTACGCTAACTTTGACATCGTTTAGCTTCTGTTTGTCTGAGAGGTTTTGGCTGCGTTTAAAATTGCAGTGAAGCTCTCTTTGCTTTCGCAGTAGTTTCATAACTTTGTTGTTGTACCACGGTGGGTTTTTCCCGTCCCTCACAGTTTTACTCGGCACGTACCTGTCTAAAACGCATTTTACAATTGCCTTGAACTTTTTCCATAAACACTCAACATTGTCAGTGTCGGAACAGAAATTTTCGTTTTGATCTGTTAGGTAGCCTGAAATCTGCCTTCTATTACTGTTGCTAAACAGATAAACCTTCCTCCCTTTTTTTATATTCCTATTAACTTCCATATTCAGGGATGCTGCAACGGCCTTATGATCACTGATTCCCTGTTCTGCACTTACAGAGTCGAAAAGTTCGGGTCTGTTTGTTATCAGTAGGTCCAAGATGTTATCTCCACGAGTCGGTTCTCTGTTTAATTGCTCGAGGTAATTTTCGGATAGTGCACTCAGTATAATGTCACTCGATGCTCGGTCCCTACCACCCGTCCTAAACATCTGAGTGTCCCAGTCTATATCTGGTAAATTGAAATCTCCACCTACGACTATAACATGCTGAGAAAATTTATGTGAAATGTATTCCAAATTTTCTCTCAGTTGTTCTGCCACTAATGCTGCTGAGTCGGGAGGTCGGTAAAAGGAGCCAATTATGAACCTAGCTCGGTTGTTGAGTGTAACCTCCACCCATAATAATTCACAGGAACTATCCACTTCTACTTCACTACAGGATAAACTACTACTAACAGCAACGAACACCCCACCACCGGTTGCATGCAATCTATCCTTTCTAAACACCGTCTGTACCTTTGTAAAAATTTCGGCAGAATTTATCTCTGGCTTCAGCCAGCTTTCTGTACCTATAACGATTTCAGCTTCGGTGCTTTCTATCAGCGCTTGAAGTTCCGGTACTTTACCAACGCAGCTTCGACAGTTGACAATTACAAAACCGATTGCTGCTTGGTCCCCGCATGTCCTGACTTTGCCCCGCACCCGTTGAGGCTGTTGCCCTTTCTGTACTTGCCCAAGGCCATCTAACCTAAAAAACCGCCCAGCCCACGCCACACAACCCCTGCTACCCGTGTAGCCGCTTGTTGCGTGTAGTGGACTCCTGACCTATGCAGCGGAACCCGAAACCCCACCACCCTATGGCGCAAGTCGAGGAATCGGCAGCCCACATGGTCGCAGAACCGTCTCAGCCTCTGATTCAGACCCTCCACTCGGCTCTGTACCAAAGGTCCGCAGTCAGTCCTGTCGACGATGCTGCAGATGGTGAGCTCTGCTTTCATCCCGCTAGCGAGACTGGCAGTCTTCACCAAATCAGATAGCCGCCGGAAGCCAGAGAGGATTTCCTCCGATTCATAGCGACACACATCATTGGTGCCGACATGAGCGACCACCTGCAGATGGGTGCACCCTGTACCCTACATGGCATTCGGAAGGACCCTTTCCACATCTGGAATGACTCCCCCCGGTATGCACACGGAGTGCACGTTGGTTTTCTTCCCCTCTCTTGCTGCCATTTCCCTAAGGGGCCCCATTACGCGCCTGACGTTGGAGCTCCCAACTACCAGTAAGCCCACCCTCTGCGACCGTCCGGATCTTGCAGACTGAGGGGCAACCTCTGGAACACGACAAGCAGCCATGTCAGGCCGAAGATCAGTATCAGCCTGAGACAGAGCCTGAAACCGGTTCGTCAGACAAACGGGAGAGGCCTTCCGTTCAGCCCTCCGGAATGTCTTTCGCCCCCTACCACACCTTGAGACGACCTCCCACTCTACCACAGGTGAGGGATCAGCCTCGATGCGGGCAGTATCCCGGGCAACCACAGTCGTAGTCCGATCGGGAGATGCGTGGGACGAGCTGGCCGTCCCCGACAATCCCCCATCCGGACCCCCACAGTGATGCCCATTGGCAACAGCCTCAAGCTGTGTGACCGAAGCCAACACTGCCTGAAGCTGGGAGCGAAGGGATGCCAACTCAGCCTGCATCCGAACACAGCAGTTGCAGTCCCTATCCATGCTAAAAACTGTTGTGCAAAGAACTTCTGAACTAATCTACAGAGAGCGCAAACAAATCGACAAAATTTAAACGGTTATTAAAATACAAGATTGCCTAGTAAATGCAGTAATGCTGCTACTTGCGCACTGCTGACACACTGCTCGGCGGCGGAAGGAGACTACGCGATTTTACACTATTCAGGTACTAAAACGCGATGCTACAACTCTCAAATACTATAATACGCCCGAAATTTATGAATTAAACAATGCTAGTACCAAAAACACGCAAAGAAATTAAGAATTAAACTATGTAACAAATGAGTGAGCTAGGAGTACACGACTTGCTGCTGCAGCTGCTTATCCAACGGCGGCAGGGAGCATGAGTTAGTCTGCATGAGCTGGGTTTGAATCCATATGCGGAACAAGACGGTTCGTCGTGTCATTTGAAGTTCATACATATTCTCAACTAGCTGCTCGTGAATAACTTAAATTTTTAATGTCATTTTGTGTTAAATAATAAGTACGGTATGTTACTTTGAAGAGGAAATCATGAATACGAACTTACTACGTGCATTACCAATCTGACGTAATAATGAGAGTGGTAACATTTCAGGTATGTCATTTATTGTAATAAATGTGAGCTTACAAGCCTTAAGGACAGTCTTATCTGTGATAAGGTGTTCCCTGATATTTGTAGTATCGTGGTATTACTTTACATCTTGAGTTGTTGCGATACAGAGCAGTGTTTTCTAGTGGTGACTTGTTGGAACCATTTTCAATAGTCAAACGACTGTACCAAGGAGCGATTAGAGGACCTGCTAGACAGCTGCGTTATGCCGGTTGCATGCGAATCAGGCGAAATGCAATTTAGGTCGTTCGGATACTTTTGAGCACGACTGTACATCTCGAGGTGAAAACGTACGAAAATGCACAACTGCACTTTTGCGAACTTCTGTTTTATTTTCGCATCAATACTGTTGTGAACCCACCATCTGGTATCAATGCATTACATTATTATCCATTATATATAATCATTTTGATAGTACACTTGGTATTATAGATGAGTAGGACACAAGACAGAACATAGATAATGTCCGTTTGACGTCAACAGTGTGTAACATTTTACTTTTTTTGAATAGGACAATGTTCCTCTCCAATAATTTTTAGATTAGTTACAATAAGCTTACGCTGCAAGAGAATTCGCTTGTATTTTTCAATATGTGGTCTGTTGTCGGTTTGAAGGCCTTCCATTACATCGGCAACGTAGTGCAACTCCACCGAGGGCTGTCTGGAGTAGGGTGGAGATAGCAATGTGAAAGTTGCGAGCTGTCGAAGACGATCTTCATATTCCTAATGCGATTAGGACATCGTATACTCTTAACGACTTTTAGCACCTGTGCGACACAGTCACCCAATTTCAGAATTCATGTTGAGTAATCCTGCTAAATTCCCATAATATTGTCTTTTTATATTGATGAGTAATATGGAAAGTCGTCACGTTCATGTGCCGTTTACAAAGCAAATTTAATGTTACTATCCTAGGAACTAACCTGCAATACGTTTTGTATTTCATAATCGGAACTATCTGCATTAACCGTCATCAGAGCAATGTCAGGGAACAGAATGCAGCAGTGCCTTGGTACCTACTTGGGGACCTGCTTGAGTCGTGTTCTAAGGAAAGGGTAGTTGCTGGTTCATATTATGTTACACTAGCGAAAAGTACCGACTTTTCCTTTTCTCTGCAAACATCCAGAACTAAATTCAGTAACTAAATGCTAAGAATATATTTGCATTGTGCCAACTCAAAGATCAATAGATATGGATATAGATTTTTATATTTAAAGCCATTCTCGTTCTGCGTTGGAATAAACATCATTCATTATTTGCTTCTTCTTGTTACGATTGTTATTCTCTCACTCGCAAGAGTTTTCACATTCCTATTTGGTATCGATGCACATGAAGAGTGGCTATGAAAGAAGGGAATACTGAATGTTACGTCATGCAGAATACACTCATTTACTTCGGCTCCTCGTGATCAACGCTACAGGAGAAGTGAGATACATAAAGTTGACAGTGTGAGGACAGACCTGGTAGCACAACTGTGCAACTACACAGTGTTACCAGATAAAATGGTGCTTCGGAATCGAAAGTGTAGTACGGACTTTGCCACAGTAGCAGACAGCTGCTAATTTCGGACCATGACCGTGGATTACACTTCGGTCAGTGCTGGTTAGAGTGTTGCAACTGTAAATGGAAGGCTTTGTTTGATAGTCTTGCGTTGATGCTGTCTGAATAAATTATGCCATTGGATAAAAAGCGGTTTAGTTTTGAGACCTAACGCACGAGGGGGGAAGGCACAGTGGTCTGCTTCAGGAATTCCAAGCAATAAAACACAAAAAACAACCCAGGAAGGGTTCGAACAGCTACTTTCATGCAGAGACATGCATTTGGAATCTGTTCATCGTTACGGGGTCAACCAAGAGGGTAACATTACTGAAACAATGATCAGGCTACTTAGTATATAATAGAGCATACATATTTCAAGGAGGAAACGTATGAAGACGTAGACTTCCTCGTTATCAATATGTGCGGCATATCTTTCACGTTAACGAAAGTAATATCCCGCTTTACTTCTTCTTACGTCTCAAATGAAATGAATGCCATGAGGAATCGAATATTTGTTGACTGCGTCTCTTCTTGCTTCCATCCTTACCAACATATTTCTTCATTCTCGTGGTAATCATGACATTCTATGTGTATGCTGCAAAAGATTGCACGTGGACAAATTCGACATCGAGGTGCAAAGCGTTTGGTATCTTACATTATATTCAATTCGAATAAGCTTCCGATGTATTTTTACTTCGTTTGTATTTTTAGATGATTATGAACGTTACGGAAAATTATCTCACATGCTTTATGTTGAATGAGAAACATTGAATGACCCGTTTTGCTTTCCCTACGTTGAAATGATATAATGTCGGCGTCAACAGCCTTCTTCCACGCCGGAAGCTGAAACTTTTATCATTCTGGATTAATGATAATTGAATGTCTCAAATGTATACATAGCCCACAAGGCCACGTCAGAAACCATCAGGGGAGAACGCCGCATGAAAACCAAACGTGTGCGCGCGTCTCCACTCTGAAGAACCGTATCGGAGAATCACGGCAAGCATTCCGCTGAAGAGCTGCCTCGTAAGAGAGCCGAGAAATGTCAGCGTCGTAGCAATTATTTATCAACACTCTGATAGAGCATTTACTTCCGGGTGTAGGCCGGCATTACTTCGCTAAATTCACTTGACATTCGTTTTCCACATCGAAGACTCGTACGATATAATCCACTGTAAGATGACACAATTAGAAAGTGTATTTAATTTCTGGACTCCAAGAACGGCGTTCTTCACATAAGTAACACCTGTTTGTGTGTGCATTCGGGAGGACGACGGTGCAATCCCGCGACCGGCCATCCTGATTTAGGTTTTCAGTGATTTCCCTAAATCGCTTCAGGCAAATGCCGGGATGGTTCCTTAGAAAGGGCACGGCCGATTTCCTTTCCCCTCCTTCCCTAATCCGAGCTTGTACTCCGTCTCTAATGACATCGTTGTCGACGGGACGTTCAGTAATCTCCTCCTCCTCTGTTTGTGTGTTTAAGGTTGCATTTTGAGGATCAGGCAACATCGAAGTGACTATAGTCCGTCTCTTGCAGCCAGTGTGTCGTTAGCTCAGAGGTTCCCTTGTGCGTTGCAGTGATCGTACTATATGACATAGCGGTTCCAATCACGGTAGAAGCCGCTGACTACAGCCTTTTATTTTCCATTTTAATTAATGGAGTTGCAAACTGCTAGTAAAAATTCCTTATACGAAATCAGAAGAATGCCTTTAAACAGCAATCTTCGTCCGATTTCCACTTAGTAAATTGAGTTAATATTATGGATGTATGCTTTGCAAATGCCAAGGTGCTTCACTGTAAAATAGATCCTGAAAAGATTCAAACCGACTGTCAACGATATGAATTTGAGCTTTGTTCGTCATATAGGTCTAACATGTCAGAAGGTTGTTTATGAAGTGCACATGTTGATTAATATAGTTCCCCTCTTCATTTTTGCAATAGCATTTAACTGTAGACGTTTTATAACACCGGCGCTAGCAATTCCTTTCCGTTCTCTGAAACCTCCAAAACGACACATTTTTCTGGTTTAAATCTGATGACCTTAACTATCACTTCCGATCAACATTAAATACTTCATGAACCCATACATGGAACTCCAAATGTACAGTGTTCCTGCACTGCTACAGAGCATGCATTGCAAGGTATTCACACAGTTTATCGCATAGACTTACCATAAGGAATGAAACAAGAACTGTAATACACTTTACACCACAGACGATCACTCTGGTTTGACGAAAACATCCGAATATTGACCAAAAGTTGCACAAATAATTGAGTTTGAAAGGAAAAGAAACGAGGTATGAAGCATTTATAAATTCATCGAATGTAGTGAGGTGGTTTAATTTCGTCCCAGTCTATAAAATTAATTTCGATCATACTCAGCTCTTGCCGATTAATGTAATATAATACCCGCCTACTAATCAGGTCGTTTGTCTCCGTTGCTTTTGAGCGTGAATGGAAATTGTAGAAATTTTCTGTGGAGCAACATTTAATAATAAAGCGTTTTAAATCATCAAAAGCGATTAGCGAGAGCAGGCGCTTTCGATGAAGACCGGGGGAGTGCAGCGCCGCTGCTGTCGCCACGGCCGCTGCCGGTAGCCAGCAAATGGATCCCGGAGCTTTGCCGCATACGGCGTCCAGAGGACAGTCTGCAGGAAATCTGCCGCAAAATCGTTACTGGATAAAATTTTGATATCGGTGTGTCAGAAAGCGAAATAGATTGAATCTGCGCTACCATTACATTCACGTCTTCAGCATTCAGACAGAAGAGGCTATAAAAATATTTTATGCCAGCTGCTCTCGATCCACTGACATTATGAACAGAAACAACGCACGCTACCGCTAGACCACAGGCGTAATCAGCCTAGGGTTTCTCTATCATGGGACAAGTTTTCCTCCAGGCAGTGCCGCAGTCTACAGTGTTGCCAGATTGTGCAGATAACCGGACTTGCAGAATTAGCGAGTTGGCCAGTTTTTTTGTCCCATGTCGCGATCGGCGCGGCCTTAGCCTCTGAAGCGGCCGGCCGCCGGTCGAGTTTTATGTCAAAGAGTGTACATTACCATGAGGGGTGAGGTACACGTACATACGTGGTTTCCGTTTCCAATTACGGAGTGGAATAGAGTGTGTCCCGACATGTCAGGCCAATAGATGTTCAATGTGGTGGCCATCATTTGCTGCACACAATTGCGATCTCTGGCGTAATGAATGTCTTACACATCGCAGTACATCTGGTGTAATGTCGCCGCAGGGTGCCACAATACGTTGTTTCATATCATCTGGGGTTGTAGGCACATCACGGTACACATTCTCCTTTAACATACCCCACAGAAAGAAGTCCAGAGGTGTAAGATCAGGAGAACGGGCTGGCCAATTTATGCGTCCTCCACATCCTATGAAACGCCCGTCGAACATCCTGTCAAGGGTCAGCCTAGTGTTAATTACGGAATGTGCAGGTGCACCATCATGCTGATATCACATACGTCGACGCGTTTCCAGTGGGACATTTTCGAGCAACGTTGGCAGATCATTCTGTAGAAACGCGATGTATGTTGCAGCTGTTTGGGCCCCTGCAATGAAGTGAGGACTAATGAGGTGGTCGCCAATGATTCCGCACCACACATTTACAGTCCACGGTCGCTGTCGCTCTACCTGTTTGAGTCAGCGAGGATTGTCCACGGACCAGTAATGCATGTTCCGTAGATTCACTGCGCCATGGTTTGTGAAACCTGCTTCATCGGTAAACAGGTAGAACTGCAACGCATTCTCTGTTAATGTCCATTGACAGAATTGCACTCGATGATTAAAGTCATCACCATGTAATTGCTGATGTAGCGACACATGAAACGGGTGAAAGCGGTGACGATGCAGTATGCGCATGACACTACTTTGACTCAGTCCACCGGCTCTCGCAATGTCGCGTGTACTCATGTGTGGGTTCATGGCAACAGCAGCTAACACACCAACTGCACCCGCTTCTCCTGTGACGGGCCTGTTACGGACCCGTTTGCGTGCTACGACCATACCTGTTGCATACAGTTGGTGGTAGATGTTTTGCAATGTGCGGCACGTTGGATGCTCTCTGTCCGGGTACCGTTCTGCATACACCCTGCAGGCTTCAGCTGCATTTCGTCGACACTCACCATAGATGAGTATCATCTCCGCCTTTTCAGAGTTCGAATACACCATGGTCACAGTTCCTACAACACTACACTATCACAGACGTCTGGTAACACGGTGTAGTACAGTTGGTCTGCATGCGGAGACGAATGCAGAATAACAGTAGCAGCAAGCGCTACATGCGGACACCAAACCACAACAGTGCACTACAGCCACACTCGTAAACACGGTCGTCATCGTAAACCTGTCCTTGCAGATGCTGCTCGCCGACCGTGGCCCGTGTTTGTTACAACACGCAACTGAACGTCGGAGGTTTCAAGCATCAACTTTAGGTTACAATATCTCTGGATGTAATTAACATTTTACAATGCAACAAACGGCACTGATTACGTATTTGTTTATATGTTCAGATGAGCTAACATAACTAACATGGTTCCATTTTAAAAAAAATGTAGGTTTGTGTTAAAAAACATACTTCTGTGCATTTTTGTATGGTTTGTATTAAACAAGTACACTAGCCGCTCTCCTCACGTTCGGTCTCTGGAATCGGTACGTCAGTATTTGATGTGGTTTACGAAATATATCCAGCGGTAACGTTAGGTGACTCACCCTGTATATGTGTACTAACTCCACACATATGGATGAATGGATTCATGGGGTTAAAGTTACCTAACTAGGAGGTCATTGGTCCATTAATTATTGGTGTGTCAAGCAGGGAATAGTCCTCAGACAGGAGGGACACAAGAGACAAATCCCAATAGACTCAACTGTATCCGAGAATCAAGAAAACCAATAAGTACAACTAAGTAGAAGCGAGAGAGGGGTAAAAGGGTGAAAATGGAAGACTTGCCCTACCCAGAAAGCAGCTGGAAGATGCTGGGACATGTTATGAGTCCGGAGAAACACCCTCTGCATCCGGCCAGTGCTTTCACATCCTCGATTACAACAAGAAAACTAGTTACATTGACAAAATAAAATCTCAGAATGACAACAAGTCTGTCACTCAATGACAGATGTAAAAGAATAAGGAGAATTAAAAAGGTGGAAAGGGCAGGAGCCAGGCCAGACCATTGAGCAAGGGCAGCCATGTGACACTTGGGTTGTGGAGCAGGCGACGGGGCACCTCTCCAATTTCTCAAGCAGCTGAAGATGCTAATGGACTCGACATCACAGAGACAAGTAAAAACCACTTCAACAGGTAAAACGTAAAACCAAATCAGCCACTTGGGCATCGTCTGCTAGCAGCAGAGATAGCGTGTCAGTAAGTCTAAGGTTTCACTGTAAGGTGGTCAAATTAGGTTAGTCCAGTAGGACGTGGGCCACTGTGAGATGGACACCACACCGACAATGGGGTGGATCCTCACGATGGGGGATGTGGCTATGGGTCATCCAAGTGTGGTCGATTAAAGAGGCAAAAACAGAAGACTGCCGCATGATCATGGTCTTCTTTATGGTTCACAGTTTATTTGGATAAAGCAGGGCACAACAATCCACATCCAAAGCCTCTAACAACAGTTGGCATAGTGTCGACCAAAGGTCCAGTTCTGGTATCCTCATCTCCAAAGTCAGCACCCTGGTAGCCAAATAGTCCAACTGATCAGCATGTTCATTCCCTGGGATTCCAACATGACCACAGGTCCATACAAAAATGACCAACCATCCATTATGGCAGAGGTCATACAGCAGATCCTAGATAGCCACAACCAATGGGTGTCACGGATCCCACTGATAGACAGCCCTAACACCACTCAAGGAAATCAAGAATGATTCGCCAGTGCAAGAATGAAGGTGGCTGAGGCCTTGATCAATGGCCACCAATTCTGCAGCGAATTCACTGTATCTGTTCAGCAGGGAGCATAGTTCGCAGCACCTTGCATGTGTGTAGGCAGAACTGGTTCAACCATTAACCATAAATCCATCAGTGTACACCACGTCTGAGCCTGGAAATACATCATCAAGGACTTACAGGAACAGACGGTGAAAAGCTGTAGGGGCTATTGAGTCTTCTGGTGCAAAGAAGTCAAGGCACATTCAAGGATGGGGTACACACCATGGAAGCACACACGATTTCTCCCTGACAAGAGGTATCAGTGTGGAAAGAGGGTATTCAGAGCACAGACTGTTTGCAAACTGCGATCATAACTCCAGATCTTGGCCTCTTTTGTGGGAGGTAGATTTCTCTCCCAGGAAGGACACAGCAGTACGGATGCTCAAGGGAGCAGTGAATGTGTATTGCATAGTTGAGCAGCAGTTGTTGGTGCCTGACCAGTACGGGAGCAATGCCAGCCTCTGTAAACAGGCTGTTCCTAGGACTGATCTGAAAGGCAGCTGTCATAAGTTGGACCACAGAAGGGTGTATTAGGTCGAGCATCTACAGTGGTAAAGATGATGCTGAGCCATACGCCAGGCTCCCATAATCAATACAAGACAGGCTCACAGCTTTGTAGAACTGCAAAAGTTTAGAGCACCAGCTGGTGTTACTGAGACAGTGAAGAGTATTGAAGTAGGTCCTGCATGTTTGGTTAAGTTGGTGATGATGGCGAAGCCACATCAACTGGACATCAAAGACAAACCCCAAAAAATGCTAAGACTCCACCACACTGAGCAATGGTCATCAGGGTAAAGTTCTTGTTGGGGACGGTCAGTATGGCAGTGACAGAAGTGCATGACAATGCCTTCGCAGCAGAAAACTGGAAGCCATAGATGAGAGCCCAGGTCTGAACCTTCTGTATGGTACCCTGCAGTAGTTGTTCGGCAACACCCACAGTTGAGGAGCAATAGTAGATGCAAAAGTCATCAACATACAAGGAGGGTGACAATATAGACCTGACAGTTGCAGCTAGACCATTGATAGCCGCTAGAACAATGTGCACACACAACACAGAGCACTGTGGCGCCCCATTCTCTTGTGTATAGGGAGTACTGTGGGAGACACCAAATTGAACCCAGAAAGTATTGCAAGACAAGAAGTTCTGGACAAAAATCTAGTGCTGGCCACAGAGACCCCATTTATGGAGGGTAATGAGAATGTGGTCACATTAGGTGGTTTCATAAGTCCTCGCAACTAGAAGAAGACAGTACTAAGATGCTGATGCCACGCAAAAGCTGACCAAATCGAAAATTCCAGCCAGACCAAACTGTCAGCAGTAGAACAGTCTTAGCGAAAACTGGTCTGGGACAAACACATTTTCTCACCACTGAGACGGGAACTCACCCTCACTTCAGATACAGTTGAAGATGGCAAGGATGTGACATTAGCAGTCCACTGATAAGTGTGGATTTGGTCTGGTCCTGCAGATGTGTCAGTGCAAGGGGATAGGGCACTAAGGAATTCCCACTCACTGAATGGAGCATTACAAGGTTTCAGGTGATTTGTAGTAAATGGTAAAGGAAGTCGCTCTGCCTGTTGTTCGAGAACATGAAATGCAGGCTGATAATTCTAAGATGGAGAGGCTTGTGCATAATAAAAAGCAAATTTTTTGGCAACAGCATCTGGATCAGTGTAGACATCACCTTTCACAGGGATATCAGGTACACCTGCAGGGTGCTGATGTCCATAGAGGCATTGAATGTTCACCCAAACCTATGACGGAGCTGTAATGGTCCAATGGTAACAACATACCACTCCCAGCAGTCTTGTTACTGTTGTTTTATGAGGTGGCACACCGGGGTATGGAGCTGTTTAAAGGCAATGAGGTACTCCATCAATGGATGTCACTTATGGCACTGGACAGCCCATCTGCAATCTCTAATTGGCAATGGCAATTTTGGGGGTTCACCAAGGTAACGTCTACTGATGTGGGGATACCAAGGAAGAGGGGATTACTGAGTCAGCTGCTGATAGAATGGCTACAGTTGTGCTCTGGACAACCACATCAATACCTCCATGTGGCAAGGAGTGAAGGGCAATGGCACGGGTGAAAGCATTTCAGTCAGCTTTGGTGAGAGCCCATCTGGGTGAACACCCCAGTGAGTGACGATGAAGAAGGGTCAAAACAATCGAAAAATGATCACTGTCATACACGTCATCATGGTCTCTCCAATGAATGGATGGGAGAAGGCCTGGGCTGTAAATGGAAATATTAGTGGCTGAATATGAAGAACATGCAACACTGAAGTGTGTGGGAACACCAGTATTTCCGTGGCCAGTGGTCTTAGTTCCACCCAACAAAGGGTTGGGGGCATTACAGTCACCCAATATTAGGAAGAATGGAGGAACTGAGGAAATAGTGCAGAGAACATGTTCTGGAACACTTCATCATCAAGAAGGAGATACACATTACAGTTAGTGAATTCCAGAGATGTCTTCACATGAACAGCCATGACCTCCAAAGTTGTACTGAGTAGCACATATTTTCTGCATAGAATCCAAAATGTACATGCAAATTCCACCTGATGCTCTTTCATAGTCAGTGTGATTCTTAAAATACCCCTGACAGCCACAGAAGATAGGCATCTGCATTGTTAGGAAACAAGTTTCCTGGATGGCAATGCAAAAAAATAGATAAAAAACTAGGGGAAATGGGCAAAACACACCAAGCTCAGATGAGTGGTGGAAAAAAACACTACAATTTCACTTGAGAATCATGCTATCAGTGTCCTGTGGGGGCTTGAAGGGACCAAGGAGGCAGGTCATGCCTTAGGGCCACATGCTGCCACTGGTAGTGAACATATGCCATCAACACACATTTCTTCCAAATCAGTGTGAATGTGAATGCAGGGGGGGGGGGGGGGGGGGGCTGTCTCTGATGCCATAGGGGCCACCAGAAACTCCCTCTCTCTGGAGGCTGTAGGCAATGACCTGCAACCTGTGGCTCTTTCAACCTCTGGCTGGTATCTGGTTACAGGTCAGCAGAGTCCTGGTGTGTGGTATATGCTGCTATAAGACACAATTACACATAGTGTTTTATACAGGTAGAAACAGTAGCACAAGACAATTTCTGGTGTATAGAAGTAGACATTACCAAAATATGAATATGCCCACTCTTTGAACAGGTTTTCAGGTGGGAATAATCCATTGTTTGTCAGAAGTCATAATGGTAATGCTGATTCAGAAGAAATCAGCTATGAAATCATGTACATACCAGTATTTATAGCAATGATATATAATAATTAGGCATACCATAAAGCAAAATGTTAGCCAATCAGGCTTACATACACTCCATACAATACTGATACATAATCAGAACTGAGCTGATCGGTTGGTTGGTTGATTTAAAGAAGGCAGTGGGGGGGGGGGGGGGGGGGGGGGGGAATGGGAAGGGACCAAACTGATAGGTCATCGGTCCCTTGTTCCTATTAAAATAGTTCCACAAGAGAAAGAATAAAACAAACGCCACTCAGAGCACAAAACTGGGAGAAAGGAAAATACCACAAGAACGACAGAAGAACAACAAACACTACAATGGACAAAATAGGACAAGAAAACCATACAGAGATGGAAGAAGCAGGTTGAAGGGATTAAAACAAAAGAGATCAGATGACTGGCTGGCTGATAATAAGAATAAAAAGGATAAGCCAACCACTCTGTGAGACATTAAAACCTCCAGTCTGAAAGCAATAGGGTGGAGGACGCAGAGGGAGAAAGGACATGCGCTAAAACTTAGATCAAATGATAAAACCCACCCTCACATATAAAACATAAAACCAAATCAGCTGATAAGGCACTGTTGGCTAAAATTAATGATAATGATCCGGTAACTGACGGTGATGTATCCGAGCAGCCAAACTAGGACAGTGCAAAAGAATATGGGCCACTGTCAACCGGGCACTGCAGTGACACTGAGGTGGGTTTTCATGGCGCAGGAGGTAGCTGTGGGTCACCCAAGTGTGGCCAATTCATGCCGACAGAACCACAAAGTACCTGCGAGAAGCCTGCATGGAAGACTTCCACACACATTCGTAGCCTAATTAATGACACGCAGTTTCTTGTGTGTATTGAGACTATGCCATTCCATCTCACAAAGCCGAAAAACCTTGCAGCATAATAATGAATGCAGGTCAGTAATTGGAATGCTGATCTTCATAAGCGGTTTCCGTGTAGCCTGTTTGACCAGCCTGTCAGCAAGTTCGTTGCCTGGGATTCCGACACGGCCTGGGGTCAAGACAAACACCACTGAATGACTGGACTGTTTCAGAGCAGAGATGGACTCCTGGATGGTTGCTACCAAAGAATGATGAGGGTAGCACTGGTTGATAGCTTGTAGGGTGCTCAAAGACTCAGTACACAGAAGAAACAACCCACCAGGGCATGAACCGATATGCTCAGAGCACAAGATACAGCCACCAACTCTGTAGTGAAAACACTGCAGCCATCGAGCAAGGAATGCATTTTAACATGACCTCTGCGAATGTAGGCAAAGCCAGTGACCATCAGTCATTGAGCCGTCAGTGTAAATCACTTCAGAGCCTCAGAACACGTCACGAATCAAGAGGTAGTGGCAGCAGAGAGCCGTGGGAGTAACTGAGTCCTGAGGGTGATGTGAAAGGTCCAGGTGAAGCTTCGGCCAAGGTTTACACCATTGCGGTGTACATGAATGGACCTCTAGCAGAGGTGGTAAAGGGAAGGACTCCAGTTCAGACAGAAGCAATCGGATGTGAACCGCAAGCTTAAGCCCTGACCTGGGCCGCCGATGCGGGAGATGAACCGCAGTGGTTGGAAAAATGAGAAGATATTTCTGATGTGCAGGAGAACTACAAATATCTGCAATGTAATTGGTGAGCAGTTGTGCATGCCTAACCATCAATGGAGGGACTCCATAGTGGTGCACTGGGTCGCATAAACGCAACACTGAGAGCGCCGCTGAACCATTAACCAGACTATCATTGTCAAGGCGGGATTGAACAAGCACTACATAGAGCTGCAGCAGTGTAGAGCGATCTGCTCCCCAGTTGGTGTTGCTCAGGCAGCAGAGGGCATTGAGGTGCTGCCAGCACTTCCACTTAAGCTGACGAAGGTGAGAAAGCCACATCAATCGGACATCGAAAACCAGTCCTAAGAATCGATATGTCTCCACTATAGAGAGTGGATATCATTAAGGTAAAGTTCTGGCTCTGGAGGAATGTTACAACATTGACAGGAAATTTTGGATAAAAACCGGGAGCTGGTCTCTGAGAACCCACTTGTATAATGTGGCAAGGATATGTCGTCGCCAGGTCTTGTCATAAACATTTTGTAAATAAAAAAAGATGGCAACCAGGTGCTGGTATCTGGAAAAGGCTGTTCAGATGGCAAACTCTAGGGACACAAGATTATCAGTGGTAGAGCGATCCTGGCAGAAGCTGCCCCGACATGGAGCCAGTAGGCCACGTGACTCCAGGACCCAACCCAACCACCGATACACCATCATTGGTGAGGCTGATGGTGCAATAGCTAACCACATGAATCAGGTTTTGGAATGATGGTGCTCTCCTGCCATTGCGATGGAAAGCATCATTGCACCAGATCTGGTTGAAGGTGTGGAGATGTTGCTTGTAGTCAGATGAGAGATGTTTAATCATCTGACTGTGGATCCAATGTGGCCCAGGAGCTGTGTCAGGGCAATGTGCGAGGGTGCGGAGGAGCTCCCACTCTGTAAACAGAGTGTCATAGGGTTCACTGTGGAGTGTAGTGAATGAGACGACTTTCCCTTCCATCCGCCGTTTGAGGGCGCGAAAGGCTGGGGGGTAGTCCTCCGTCGCAAAGGTTCGAGCATAGTGCTCAGTAAAGTGCTCAGCAATCGCATTGGCATCAGTAGATAACACACCTTGATGTTAACGACAGGGACACATGTTGGGGTCTGGTACCCAATAACGCGTTTGATCTTTGCCCAGACTTGGGAAGGTGACATAAGGCACCCAATGGTCGTGACGTACCTCTCCCAACACTCCTGTTTCTGTCTTTTTATAAGCTGGTGAACACGGGCATGGAGCCATTTGAAAGCTATTAGGTGCCCCAGAGAAGGGTGTCGTTTATGTCGCTGTAGAGCCCACCTACATTCTTTAATGGCCTCAGCAATTTCCAGCGACCACCAAGGCACTGCCTTTCACCAAGGGCACTCTAAGGAACAAGGGATCGCATTTTCTGCTGCAGAAACGACCGTTCCAGTGACCCGCTCAACCACCACATCAATGGTACTATCTGGGGGAGATTCAACAGTGACAGCAGAGGTGAAAGCTTCCCAGTCTGCCTTATTTAAAGCCCATCTGGGTAGGCGTATGGGGGCATGATGTCGGGAGAGCGACAGGAAGTTAGAAAAGTTGTCACTACCACACAAGTCATCGTGGGCTCTCCAGTGGACAGATGGGAGAAGTCCGGGGCTGCAAAGTGATAAATCAGTGTCCGAGTAAGTGCCATGAGCCACAATGTAATGTGCAGGGGCCCCAGTATTTAGGAGGCATATGTCGAACTGAGACAGTAAATTTTTTACATCTCTACCTCGGCCAGTAAGCATGGTGCCACCCCACACGGTGTTATGGGCATTAAAGTCTCCCAAAGGTAGGAAAGGTTTAGGGAGTTGATGAATCAGTAAAGCCAATAGATTCAGGGGCCCTACACCATCTGGAGGAAGATATTCGTTGCAGACAGTTGTTTCCTGTGTCGTCCTTATACTGACAGACACAGCTTCAAGAGGAGTGTAAAGGGGCACAGGTTCACTACAGACCAAGTTCAGGACATAGTTGCAAACTCCACCTGACGCTCCATTGTATTCAGTATGGTTCTTGTAATATCCCCTACAGCTGTGGAGGGCAGAGGTCCACATTGCCGGGAACCAGGTTTCCTGGAGGGCAATGCAGAAAGCAGGTGTAAAGCTTAACAGTTGCCATAGCTCAGCCAGGTGGTGGAAAAAATCGCAGCAATTTCATTGGATAACGTTATCGTGAGGCTGGGAAGGCATGAAATACTCAATGAGGCAGTCTACGCCTCAGGGTCACCAGCTGCCACCGGAAGAGTACCTGTGCAATCAACATCCATTGTGTCTGAGGGCCCAGCGAGATCTAGGTCCTCAGCGGACACCAGAATCTCCACTTCATCCTCAGACGCAGAGGTTATAGATAGCAGTGGTGTGGGTGCCACCACAGTGCCTTGGTTCTTGGGGGTCTTTTTCTTTTTTGCTTCTCTCGCTGCTCTTAGGTTTTTCCGGCTGGGAGGGCTTCACTGACTCAGTCTCAGGGACTGAGGACGACCGTGAAGCTCTACGACCAGCTACCTGTGGGTGCTTCAGCCACTGGCGGGTATCCGCTTTGCCACTGGTAGGAACCTGGGAAGGGAGTGACCCAAGGGACCCCTTCCTAGCGAGAGGAGCTGAAGAAGACTTATGCTTCTCCGGCTGAGAAGGTGAACTGATGTCCCCGATGGTGTGGCGGGTGTTGTTCCCGAAGTAGGTGGTGTAATAGCAACAGGGAGGGAAGTGTCCCCCACCATCAGGTGTAGTCTTACAGCTCTGAGAGCTGACTGGAATTGGCAGAACTGATGGGGCTATAACTGTTCTTGTAGTGGCGGCAAAAGAAGATGTCATAGGCACAGGATGTAGGCGTTCGAATTTCCTCTTAGCTTCAGTGTACATCAGTCGGTCCAGTGTCTTGTATTCCATGATTTTCCATTCTTTCTGGAGAATCCTGCAGTCCAGTGAGAAAGGGGAATGGTGCTCTCCGCAGTTGACTCATGAAGTATTGGGTTGTGATGGACATCCACAGTCACGGCATATGATGCTGGAAGTAAAGCGGCAAGATGTATGCCCGAACTTCCAGCACTTAAAGCACCACATCGGGGGAGGGATATATGGCTTGACATCACACCTGTATACCATCACCTTCACTTTCTTGGGTAATGTATCACTCTCGAAGGCCAAGATGAAGGCACCGGTGGCCACCTGATTATCCTTTGGACCCCTATGTATGCGCCCGACGAAATGAACACCTCGTTGCTCTAAGTTGGTGCTCAGCCCGTCATCAGACTGCAAAAGAAGATCCCTGTGAAATATAATACCCTGGACCATATTTAAGCTCTTATGGGGTGTTATGAAACAGAAACATCCCCCAGCTTGTCACAGGCAAGTAGTGCCTGTGACTGGGCAGAGGATGCCGTTTTGATCAAGAATGACCCTGAGTGCATTTTAGACAATCCCTCCACGCCCCCAGACTTGTCCTCTAATGCTCCACAAAAATCTGAGGCTTCATCGACATGAAGGATTCCCCATCAGTTCTTGTATAGACAAGGTAACAGGGCGAATAAGATTTGCTGCCATCCTTAGCCTGGCATTCCTCCCATGGTGTGGCTAGGGAGGGGAACAATTGGGGGTCATACTTCCGTGCACTGAATTGGGCCCTTGAGTGCTTAGAGACTGCTGGTGTTTGACCACCAGCAAGTGATGATGTACTACGCTTCATGGCATGTCATCCGCCCTGATGCCACCCATTCTGAGCAGGGGCCCTCTTCACAGGCGCCACCCAGATGCAGCAAAGGCCACCTGGCAGGATGGCCATTGCTGGAGTCCCGATGCCCCAGGGTGATGGGCATCTACTTCTTAGCATACGTGGTGTGTTAACAGCACAGACATCAGCAGAGTGATCCCTATGTAGTCAGGGGGCTACAACCAACAGGGTAAATGGTGGCCCCACCACAATGGACTGGCTACTGTGCTGGATATCAGGTACAAACAACCAAACAAATCCATTATCATTGTCAGTGCAGAAAACGATACTGTACAGTGGATAGAGGAAAATGCAACCAGGAAGGTGACCTCACCCAACAGCTGGAGAATGAGTAGAAGTGCAGATCCACATCAATGAAGGATGCGAGAGGTCTCAGTGCATGATTGAGATGATGCACTATATAAGGTGCCCTTCCCCAGTTGGCTGGCCCTTCGGGAAAATTTAGAAGAATGGAGGTCAAACCCGACACAGGACCATCACGTAAAGACCGAAACATGTGAGACTCCTTTTAGTCACCTGTTATGACAGGCAGGAATACCTTGGGCCTATTCTAACCCCCGGACCCACAGGGTACAGAACCAGGTTGAACATAAGTCTTGTGCATAACAGAATATTTACGAGTTATATAACAGAATGTGTTCCATTGGAGAATTTTATAGTGTGTGTGGAATACCAGGCAAAGAGGGCACCAACAAAGAATGTATTTCAGCAGGTACAAGTTAATGACATACAATATGTCAATGTGGCAACTGTGATATTCCATTTTGCAAAAAAGTGTGTGGTACAATGAGTAAATATTCATTACCTCTGTCATTCATGATTATGACTGTGGGTAGTTAAGCTTAAAAAGTAGCTCACATACAGCAAATTACTTGCAAGATCTTGGTAATAAATAGCCTGTCTTATATTTGTTAAAACTGGTCAGGTATAGTGTGCCAACATCTAGTCAAATATTAAACAAAAAATCTGACAAAATATGTTCTTAATATGGATTAACTTTTTTTCAGATCAGAGAAGAATGAACAGGAAATAATCTGTAGAACACACCATAAATTTCATCATAAGTTTGAAAGACAGGTATTTAGATTGAAAGACCACTGAACAGACAAGAATTCAAAAACTAAAACATATCTACAACATTTGTATGCACTAGTATGAGCAAAATTGAGTCATAAATGGTACATATCCAAAATTATACGAAGCAGACACTGTATACAACAAGAAAATTAGTATAAGAGTTATGAGAGGTAGAAGTATGATCTTGTTTTCAGCAAGTAGAACAACTGAATGCACTCACGAAATGACTGTTGCAACAGAGACCCTGAGGCAAGGAACATGGTTGAATAAAACCTTAAAAATCTTTAAATGAAGTGTGCAATCTAATCCGTTGTACATAACCCCTGAGGTGAAATGTATTATTGACTACAAACCGTATAAACACTGAGGTGAAGAACATAATTAACTACAAATTGCAGAGGCACTATGTGAAGAATATATAAGTTCCAAGGCAAAGGGTATATCATCACTAATCAGTGCTAAGGCAAAATAAAATATCCACAGCAATCATTGCTTGTCAACAGAGTAAAATAAATTGAATGCATAACTATGATTGCCCTTATTGATGAAATGGGAAATATATATTAAAAAAAATTAATGACATATTTGCAATTCACATAAGCACAAAGATGAAGTGTGCATAAACTGCGAGTTTTGTAAAAATGATGACAGAATGTATAATTACTGGAAACTGTATAAACCCTGAGGTGAAGAATAATTACACACTGAGGTAGCAAATACAATACTGCAAACTGTATTAGCACAATGGCAAAGGATATAATTAACTGTAAATTGCATAAGCACAGTGGTGAAATGTATACAAAGTTCTGTGGCAACAAAAAACCATTACATGCAGGCGGCATGAGCATTGCACAATGAATATAATTAATGTTGGGTCAAAGGGCATAATTAATGACAAATTGCATTAGCATTGCAACAGAAATACATACACTGTCCAGTCACATTAATATGACCATCATTCAAAAGCTCGAATAACCTCCTCCTGCTGTGCATTATGTGCAGAAAGTGAGTCAATGAGGCTCGGGACAGTACCAATAGGGATGTGGATCCATGTTAACTCCAGTGTTGTGGTCAAATGCACTAGGTTTTGCAGTATCGGCCACTATCCGTTCGGCAAACTTTCAAATATGTGTGCTGCCACGTTTCCTACAGCAACCACCACAGCACAAGGGTGTTGCCACAAATGATTGCACTGCTGCCAATGAGATGCAAACATCCCCTCTCCGGAGCTCCAGTGACAGGTATACTCGAGTTCTAACATTCACGCACTGAGTCCATTTTGTGTGTTTGGCAGCTGAATACAATTTACATATTTTTGTAGTGGCCAGGGCTCGTGAACTACTGAACAGTTATTGTACTGAAGACTGGCTGATTTGTAAATCTGTAGTATCTGCGTGTGTTTCAATATTCAAAGCTACTATTATCAACTGATGCTACAACTGCAGCAATGAAGTTATGTTTTATTTTTACTATTTGACATTAGACGTAGAATAAATTAATATCTGAATTCTCTGTTCATGAACAGCATCAGTTCCTCGTGCCAGTATCCACTAATGAGCCACACAGTGTGCAAGGGAGACATAACGAGTTTCTCGGTTGATAATCGCACAAACGGTCTGATCTTGGTGGTTCCAAAGATTTTCAACTGGCTTTAAATTTGGTGAGTTTGGTGGCAAGAAGAGTATGATAAACTCATCCTGGTGCTCTTTGAATCACACATGTACGATGGTGCAATGTCCTGCTGGTAGATTCCATCGTGCATAGGAAAAATAAATTGCATGACGACCCATATAGTGTCCCCCAGGGATGCGTGCACTCTTCTGCTGAACCATTGTACCTTCCAGAATGATGAGACCATTGAGAAAATTCCACAAAAACATTTATCAGACCACAATGCTCCCTCTCAGAAGTTTCATGCTGTACATGCCAATGGCTATCTGTCCGATGGAGCATAAAATGTGATTCATCTGAAGACACCACCTGTCGCTGCTCAGTGGATGTCCAGTTGTGGTACTGGCATGCAAAGTCCAGCCTTCATTGCTGGTGCACAACAACACTCAGCATGAGTGAATAAACCACACACCTGCTGTGGCGGCCAATGCGCAATAATGTTCGCAGTTGTTCAACAGTTAAATGTCTGTTCATCCATACACGTCTCCACAGCTGCCATTCACCCCTGTCATCTATGGCCTGTGGGAGCACCACAGTTGCCTTGGTGCCAGATTTGGATAGCGCCGATTTTGCCGTGCACGGTATAGTTTATCTAAGTGGCACAGGAACAATTTACAAACTTACCCATTTTGGAAATGCTTCCAAGTCTTGGCCTGAATGTCAATGATTATACCGTTTTGGACAACAGATAAATTGCTCCGTTTCCACATTACGACAACAACTGCACTGTTTTCGACATCCTCCTGACGTGCTTCATATATCCTTCACTGCTAGTGCTAGTTTGAACATATAAATATTAATTGTTTAACTGAAGAATGTTGGGAAAGTGGAGATTATAAATTTTTGAGACTATGATCACTGGACTTTAATGCCTTGAAATTTTTTCTTGTGCTGTTACATCAACAATAGCGTTTTTGTTCCACATCTACCACAAAACCTCAAGCACTTGCAACACCATATTACAGCAGCTGTTCTTACAGGCACCCCTCATATGTTGGGTCAAATATGTACAGAATTGGACTACACATTAGATGTGTGCTGTGTGACAAAGGATGGACACACAGAATGTTTATAAGCATTGTTCAAAAGAAGAAGAAGAAGAAGAAGAAGAAGAAGAAGGAAAAAAAAGAAGACACTGAGGGTTTGTCTTTCACATGCTGTATCATTGTTACATTGTTCTTGGCCAGTACGTGTACAATTTTTTGCAATGTTTCATGGACTTTGTAATTACCTTGTATAAAAATACAAATTGGCATTGAGAATACCAAAGATGTGATTAAACATGTCAGCTCCTCTGCTCTATATCTACCTTCAGCACAACTCAAAGAATGACTGTTTTACAAGGAGATAGAAATGAATCGGATAAAACCAGGATGCACAAAAGTGGAGTGGTGTGGTCCAGCATTTATCACATTAAACATTGGCTCAATAGTGAAGATTTCCTGTCTCGAGTCCTGGTCTTCATTACGTATGGTGTAAGCATGACAGTATATTTCAGGGATCTAAGGAAGAATATTTTTAAAGGCTCCTCACAAGGACAACTGACTTTTACCAAATACTGTTACTTTATCCATGGAAATAGATCTGATCGCCAAACTGCACAGCAGTTAACTCTAGGTACTCTCATGAGATAAGAACACATGAAGCACTTTCCTCCTCTGTTGCAACACGTTACAAACACTGCTTGGTGTATAAGACTGCAGACTTTTTTTGCAAACTTGATAAGTGGAATCATATAAAGTTATAGACCAAGTAACACTAGCATATTAACATCTCAAAACAAAATTTTGTACTCAGGTGAGAATCACAAGTAGGAGATTGGTCAAAATATTGCTTTCTTACAATGACTTTCAAATAATATCAAGAGAAGTTTCCATTATTGCTTGGAACATTTCCACTCACCCCATCTGACATCAATGTTTCATTCATATTTTAAGTGTTCAAGGTGATACATTACACACCTCTGCAGCATAATATACCAAATAACTGCGAAAAATTTAGTACTTAAGTTGTTAAATATTACTCCAATATGCCCATACAAGTTTATGTAAAGATCCACAGATATCATACCAAACCCAACTCATCTACATTGTCCTTACTGCAGATTATTGTATGTGGTATTCCAAATAAGAAACCTGGTACAATGAGTAAGAGAGTCTAGAACAGTTACATGGTTGTCACTTGCTTGAGGTTCCATTAACACTGAACCTTTAATAGCGAATGTCAAAGGTCCTGTGTAAACATTTACCACAAAACAAATCCATGTAATGTTGTCAAGCCTATAGAACCTTCAAACCAAAACCATATTATTGAAATTTTCTTATTGTAGTGTGTTCTGAGGTTTAGATGTCCTGTATCAGACAAACTTTTGAACATTTTTCTGGTTATAGAGGAATGCAACCAATCTTTGACATTTAGTCATTGTGCTGAGATATGATGGTCATGCTGTTTACTTTCAAACACATCTTTTGACAGACTGTCATGGTCAATTAGCAAGTTATGTATTATCTGCATCATAACTTAGACCCACCTGTCTTCAACTCATATGGTTTGTGGAAATGCACTGCAAACACATCATTAACCTACTATGTTGCTTCTTCATGGGATGTGCAAGTTAACGATAACTTGGTAATTGCAGCACAGTACTAACTGGGGTGATCAGAACTTAGTCTACATTACAAGCGCCAAGAAGTACGTCAGCTCTTTTGCTATTAGTTCAACCAAGCCAGACACACAAAAGTGAACTTAAATTATAAATTCATGGACACATCTGAAAAATTTCATTTCCAGCAAAATAACTAACTCTTCAATTAAATTTCCAATGTTGTTCTTTACTTATAATAATAGATGAGCAAACACTCTGGTGTAGGTCTCACATTATATACACCTATTTATAGAAAAACCACACAAATTAAAACAGGCACCAAATGTTAGCACCCAATTCAACAAAAACTACAGTTTCATTATTATAACCTACCTTCGGCTATAGCTTTGTAAGAACTTCATTTAAGTACTCCATGTATGCCACAGTTCCAATCTTAAAAGTTGCCTGTGTTACAGAAAACATTTTGTATAATGATGTAAGCCACAAATAAAAGCTGAAAACAAGTCATGTGTGTGGGAAATGTTCTCAGATTTTCACCCAGGATGGGACTATGATTCAAAATCTTCCTTACAACTATCTATAACCAGTAAACATCGAGGAAGTGTGAGACATGTTAAGAGTAGCAGCGTTATTGTGAATTTAAGTATCAGCTAACATAACACTGATTTTTAAAGTGTAACACAACAAATACAAAAAATGAGAACTTTCACACAGAAATTCATTATCCATTGGCCAATCAAAATAATAATAAGACAGAGAAAAAGGTTTCCAACAGCCCCATACCCTGGATGAAGATGTGAAAACAAATCAGAAATTTATCCTAAGGGAAAGATTATTGCATAAGAAAGTTCTGAAAATCCCAATACTATAAGCTGCATACAATCACTGTGTACAACACCCACAATCAGCACTACACAATTAAGCAACAGCCTATCAACATGCAACTGAATAACTGGTGTCTCAACATCAAGCACACATGCAGCTATCATCCAGTTTTGAAGCAGGGCATAAGCAAAAACTGTGCACCTAAACAAGTCAAAAGAAGCTATTCTTTCACATTATATTCAAGATAATCTAACCTAAGGAAGCTGATATCAAAAGTATACTTCAAAACAAATGTTATAAATATTACATCCTTAATCATCTGATCCAGAAAGAAGGCAGAAAAATCATTAATTAAAAGAATGTAAAAACTGCTATCTGAATTGAAAATAAAGATGCTTAGGTTACAGAGACAAAATTCTCTGGTCCTACGATGCTGGCATATTATAATTAAAAATGTAATACAATGGGAATTATACATTTTGAAGGGGGTATTCGTAACAGAGCTTTCCACCTTTGAAGGCTTAATAAGGTTCAAAGTATGAAGACACTGTCCAATAATTCAGTCTTATATAACAGATCTAGTAAAAGCATTTTCGATGGACCCACCACATATGAGAAGAGGTCGTCACTTGAGCAGAGTTAACAGTCATGGTGAAACATAGACACTGGTCAAGACTGACTGGATGGAGGAAAGATTGAATTATATATGGGAGAAAAAGAAATGCTGATTACTCAAGCAGTATAAATTGTAAAGGCACATTTACAGCAGTTTCATGTACTTCAAAATGTTGCTTAGTATATGCCTACTGACATTTCAAACTATGAACAAAAATGAAAAATAAAATAGGAAGAATGTATAATATTAAACAGTGATGTCTTATTTAAGGTTTTGAGCCCAGCAAGGCATTCAGAGCATATACAGTGTTCCATATACATCAGTTTTACCAGAAATTTAATATCATAGGCTTTTTATCACAATAAAAAGAACAAGTGCTGTAATTTAACTACCACTCTGTTACTGCTGAGCCATATCAAAAGCAATGTGATAAGCTGAGTATTAAACTGATGACAAACAGGGCACCAGGAAAAGCTTCTCTCACTAACATGTATATTTTTCACTTACCACATATAAAGCCTAGAATACACTGGTGTGGAAAATGAGCAGCTATGTACATTCTTGATACAGCAACCAATGCAACAGTCCCCATAAAGGCAGTCAATGAGAGAATTATCAGCAGCATTTTCCTTACAGCACTATGGAAAGAAAATATAGTGTTACTTCTGCTTGTTTAATCATACAGCTGTCCTATCCTGCACATTAACAATAATAAAACATAAGCATGGTAGAGTGAAGGTTACTGAAAGACTTGAAACTTTTCATTTGGTGACAGACTGCCATGCCATGTGAGCTGTTAACACTTCTCATTTGCACAACTGGTTATTGTTTGTTATTATAGGCCATGAAGTTAGTCTTTAGAAAACAAGATAGCATTTTTGCAGTTTACTAGATACAAGTGAGACAAACTGGGAAGCCTTCACGAGTTTCAATGTTAACAGAGGGGTGGATGGAGTTCATTAGAGTAAATGATTGCCAGTGATATTAAACTGAACATATTTAGCAGGCTGGGCCTGGCCAAGTGTATGATCACTTGCAGAAATACAATAGGAACATGCAGATGACACAGATTATGCATCTGTGTTTTGAGGTATCTTACATCACACTTTTACACCAAAATTTGATCTTGGCAAGTTGGCATGTGATGGGCAGCAGAGAGAGAGAGAGAGAGAGAGAGAGAGAGAGAGAGAGACTAATACACCAAAGTAATTTTCCTCTCCTTCACAGGAAGTATGTCTGCCTGTATTTCTTTACACAGCTTCAATTCATTTAATTTCACTGCCATCGACATTATGAAAGACGCATGTCAGATAAGATAATATGTCCTTGACTCATTACCGAGTGAGGCAGCACAGTGGTTAGCACACTGCACTCACATTCGGGAGAATGACAGTTCAAATCTGTCTGGGCATTCAGATTTAGGATTTCAATGCTTTCCATAAATCACTCCATGCAAATGCAAAGATGATTCCTTTAAAAGGGCACGGCTGATTTACTTCCCCATCCCCGAAACAATCAGAGCTTTCACTTCATCTCTAATTACCTCAATGTTGATGAGACTGTCATGTATCCATGGAAATGACAGCCAAGTCTTCAGAGTTAATAAAAGTGGAAAGCTTGATGAGTATAATGAGGGAAAAGTTACATGGCCATCAGGTAGTATTGGTCACTAGAGGATGACAACAGCCTTATGTAAAATTTCAAATGCTTCCAGAAGGGAATCTTTTCAGCCGGTGGCACCACAAAGACACTATCTGTGATTAATAAATACTAGTGTAAGGTGTAAACATCATTTCAAAGTGGAAGTAAAAGAGAAGTAAGTGTGGAAGTCTCTGAATGGGCACATATACATCATAAAGAGCCTATAGCAGGTCCAGGATATGAGTTTACAAAAGACTCCTCCCTCCTTTAACTCAGCTTCTGAAAAAAGTACATAATTAGAACCAAAGAGATGGCAAGGGCTGTTCAACATTATGTCAAGTCAGGGACTAGCAGGAGAGAAGTGGAAATTGATTAAAACTCGGATGCAGAGGCTCCGAAGGGAGAGTCATGGCATTTAGAGCAGACAGGAGTGCAGGATATATAGGACAGGCAGATCCTAGTGGAAGTTGAGAGACTAGCAAACACAGCTGAAATTATTAGCCAAGTGGGGCTGAGTAGAGCTATCTGCAGTAGTTTGGAACAGTAAACGCAGTTCTAGCTGCGAGTTGTGTCATGGGCGTGGGGGCAGACGCAGTTAGTGTTGACAAGTTCTTTTAACAGACAGAACAGTGCTTGTTAGTCACTGTCTCTGTGTAAAGACTGTCTTTTGTGGGTACAATTCACTTAAAGCAACTGTATGCTAGGTTGAGGGTGTCCTCTGAATAAATCAGATGTTGTAAATGACCCATAGTGTTGACCCATAGATGTTGAACACAAATTTCATATGTATGTGTCAGGGTTAGACATCCCACATGACAGGTTTACCAAGACATTGCTACAAGGATTTAAAGGGTTGCAACTTTTTTTAATCATATGTGCATAAGTACGGAAAGTAGCAGCTGTGTTTGTGGATATAGAATCAGAGTATGAACAAATGATAAGTGCTATAGTTAATGCACAGAAAGGTATAATGCAGCCTCACATCATAAACTTGATACAAATTTTCAAGTTCCTCAGTCTAATAAGAGATGAACTGAAAGATGTAAGGTTCCCTGTCCCTCAAGCTGAACCATCAGGATACTTCTTGGAAAAGTTAATAAATGTAGGTGTGTGTATAGCAGGAAGCATATTAGGATACATTCCCTTTACCACAAGAAAGCCCTCAGTCAAAAGGGAAGTATACTTCCCTTCGGCCAGAAAAGAGTACCTATTCACAGACAAATCTAAAAGGCAGTGCACCAAATTATTGACAGAGGAGCCAAATAATAGACCCATGTTGCTAATGATAAATGATTTGGAGGTGGACAAAGGAACCTGTTGCCTTGACAGGCAAGCAAAAGATTAGATGACACAGGTGCATTTAAATAAATATACTGCACTCAACTTGTGGGTGAAGAAATGATACATTGTTGACAACTTGTAGCAGCCGTGGCTAGCTATAAGCACAGGTCCAACACAGGCATGTGTATATGTACACTGAATGTTTGCCAGTAGAGCTACCTAACAACAACTCATTGCAATGGTCAGCACCAATTAGTGACTAGAAGCAATCTCAAACTAGAAGACTGGTGCGCAGGTGCCCACTGCTTGTAACACTGTCCTGGCAGTTTCAATTAGTCAGCGACCTGGAGGTGGTTCAATGGCAGTGATGTTCAAAGCGCTGCTCGTGGAGCCTGTAGGAATCTACGAGGCACTGGCTCAGGCAGTATCAATAAGTTATGGTACTACAGTAAGAATCTAAATAAGAACAGGAGACTTTCTAGACAAATATTTGCTCTCTTGTTTACTTTCAACCAAGAAGAGTGTGAGGGAAAGTAGCTTCAGCAACTAGTATAAAGCCAGATGATTGTTAAAAAAAGAATTATAGTATTACAGCAAAGTATATGGACAACTTTACCACAAATAACTATGAATAGTTATAAATAGTTCCTAAGGAGATAAGTCAGACAGTATTGTGTGGGAAGAAAGCCCAAACAGATGCAGTGCTAAGAGGAGTTGGAAAAACAAGTTTCTACAGTAAATGTGAAGAGCCTCCATACACATGGACCAAATAATACACAACAACACAACTACAAGGAATGTAACACCACAAATAGAGTTGGAACTTGATTGTTGCTTAATCAATAAGGAAAACACAAACATTTCTTTGCTAAACTTAGAGTTACCATCAGATCATGTGGTCACACAACTAGATGAATTAAAGGTTGATGGAAAGTGTCTAAATGATTTAGACTGTATTATTGATAACACCAGCAAAGGAAAACACACTCTAATTACTGACATACTATTCTATCCCTACTTATGTGATTGTAGCCTTAATTACACTAGTTACATAAACCTGTTGCTACTTTCGACTTACATGGAATTACTTCAGTGATAATAATTGTTGCAGTAAGATATGTATATGAACTGCCATCATAAACCAAGGTGCAGAAAATTCAATGGCGTGAAAACCTCTTATTAGTATTCCTGAGGAAATAGCGATTTATGAAAGAAGCCCAAATGAGTAAGAACAGTCAGTGCACGTCAGAAACAGATGATAAACAAAACTGTAAAGAATAAGATTTAGTTAGGCCAGTTGTGAATATATATTGTAAATTTAGTTGTGAATAGACTGCAAATAGTGTTACTATCAAGGAAAACAAACTGAAAATCTAATTGTTTATAAAATGTAAATGTTTATTGCAAAAGAAAAAAAAGAGGATATCAATTAGAATATGTCAAACTTATTGTAAAAACATCATAGTTGTGAATAATGGATTTAATTAATGCTACTCTACAGAGTAACATCAGTTACATCAGCAGGGTAGATGTCTTGTATCAATGGAAATGACAACCAAGTCTTCAGAGTTAATAACAGGGGAAAGTTTCATGAGAATGACAAAGGAAAAGTTACAAGGCAGGCAAGCACTAAAGCATGACAACAGGTTGGTTGGTTTAAAAGAGGGGGGAAGGGACCAAACTACGAGGTCATCGGTCCCTTGTTCTGAAGTAAACAATGTCACAAGGGTGAGAATAAGACAAGGAGACAACACAAAACAGAAGGAAAGGAAAATCCACAATGACTGAAGGGCAACAAAAACTTAAATGGACAAAAGGGGACCAGAAAACCACAAAGATGCAAGAAACGGGTAGAAGAGGTTAAAACAAAAAGCATGTTACCATGGCTGGCTGACCACGAGGATAAACAGGAAAAGCCAGCCACTCTGCAACAAATTAAAACTCCCACACTGAAAGCACTAGGGTGGAGGACACACAGGGATGAAGGACATGCTAAAACTTAGAGCAAATGATAAAACTCACCCTCATGAATAAAACGTAAAACTAAAGCTGCTGTTGAGGCATTGTCACCTAACACCGAAGGTAGCGTGCTGGGAAAGTTCAAACTCAGCCGCAGAGCGGCTAAAAGTGGGCAGACCAGCAAGAGATTGATTACCGTCATTCATAAGCCACAGCGATACCGAGGTGGGTCCTCCCGACAGAGGAGGTAATGATGCTTCAGCCACATATGGCCAATACGGAGGCGACAGAACTACAGAGTCCCTGCAAGAGGCGCTCACAGAGGTCTTCCACACATTCGTAGTTTCCTTAATGGCACGCAGCTTGTTGTGCATGCTGAGGTTACACCATTTCATCTCCCAAAGCTGCAAAACCTTACGGCGTAATACTGAGCGCAGTTCAGTTTCAGAGAAGCCGATCTCCACAAGCGGTTTCTGCATAGCCTGTTTGGCCAGCCTGTTGGCAAGTTCATTGCCTGGGATTCTGACGTGACCTGGGCTCCAGATATACACCCCTGAATGACTGAACAATTCCAGGGCATAGATGGACTCCGGCATGGTTGCTACCAAAGGATGACGAGGGCAGCACTGATCGATAGCTTGTAGGCTGCTCAAGCACTCAGTACACAGGAGAAATGACTCGCCTGGTGCGGGCTTTCAAATTACTACACAGCCTCTGACTCAATGTTGCAATATTAAAAGTTTTGGCTGGTTTTGTTACCTAGGGTATGAAATACGTAGTTGCCGCATTACAGGCCAAATACTGCCGAGTCTACAGTATATGATAAGAATCCACACATGAATCGAATGGTCGAAGGTTTCTATCACTCAGCAATTGCGAATTATGAATGTAACATATAAATTTATAAATGAAAGATTGCAATTAAATAAAATCTGCAGGTACTATCTTAATGACTTTAAATGATGAGTACAACAGTAGAAGTACTTTTGAGAATGCGGTATATTTCTGCAAAACACTTATTGGTGTCGATGGTCCAGCAATTAAATAAAATATAAGTTGAATAACAGGGAAACAATATATTCCTACAGTGCATAATTAGTTATGAACAACAACACAGCTCACGAGATATTCACTTCTAACAGCACACTATGACTTCCCTGTAGAAGCCATGGAAATCTCACAAGAGCACAAGTCGGCACTACAAAATATTTCTATCCTCCGCAACCACGTGCAAACTGCTCCACTGTTCAATTCTTTCCGCCGACTGTCCGTCCGTTGCACCATACCATCATGGGCGCTCCATGCCCTGTGCCATACTGTCCAGAACTGCCCCGTGTCCTCTCTGGAAACTCGCTTCCATCCAGTCCTCCCATTCACGAGCACTGTGATTGGCTAGCGCACTCGCGCCATGTCTTCATGTCAATGCACAGTCATAATCATAATGAAACATATAGCAAATACTGGATTTACATTTAAATAACTTGAAATTAAATAAATATTCCTATGGCTGGACCATAAACATGCTCTAACACACATTATTAAATACATAAACAATTAAATAATCATATATCAAAAGAAAAGAAGCAAAAGGTAGGCCAGGAGCCTAATGTGTGTGTGCTTTCCTAAAACACCATAAATAATTGACTAGTTTCTTCATGAATAACATATCGGATATTAACAAAGACATAGATTAATCAATATATTTATAAGCATGCTGCTACTGTTTTTTCATGTATTTTATTTATTTATTTATTTATTTATTGTTCCGTGGGACCACATTTACGAGAAGTCTCCATGGTCATGGAACGAGTCAATACATGAAATTATAACACGATTGTAGAAACAGATGAAATGAAATATAAGAAACATATTCAGGCGACAAGTCGTTAGTTTAAATAAAGAAAATCAAGAATGTAACACTGGAATTTGCTTAATTTTTTAGCTCTTCCAGGAGCTCCTCGACAGAATAGAAGGAGTGAGCCATGAGGAAACTCTTCAGTTTAGACTTAAAAGTGTTTGGGCTACTGCTAAGATTTTTGAGTTCTTGTGGTAGCTTATTGAAAATGGATGCAGCAGAATACTGCACTCCTTTCTGCACAAGAGTCAAGGAAGTGCATTCCACATGCAGATTTGATTTCTGCCTAGTATTAACTGAGTGAAAGCTGCTAACTCTTGGGAATAAGCTAATATTGCTAACAACAAACGACATTAAAGAAAATACATACTGTGAGGGCAATGTCAAAATTCCCAGACTATTGAATAGGGGTCGACAAGAGGTTTTCGAATTTACACCATACATAGCTCGAACAGCCCGTTTTTGAGCCAAAAATACCCTTTTCGAATCAGAAGAATTACCCCAAAAAATAATACCATATGGCATAAGCGTATGAAAATATGCGAAGTATACTACTTTTCGTGTTGAAATGTCACTTATTTCAGATACTGTTCTAATGGTAAATAAAGCGGCATTTAGTTTCTGAACAAGATCCTGAACATGGGCTTTCCACAACAGCTTACTATCTATCCATACGCCTAGGAACTTTAACTGTTCCGTCTCGCTTATAACATGCCCATTCTGTCTGATTAAAATGTCAGTTCTTGTTGAATTGTGAGTTAGAAACTGTAAAAACTGAGTCTTACTGTGATTTAGCATCAAATTATTTTCCACAAGCCACGAACTTATATCATGAACTACATTATTTGATAATGTTTCAATATTACACACAAGATCCTTCACTACCAAGGTGGTGTCATCAACAAACAGAAATATTTTTGAATCACCTGTAATACTAGAAGGCATAAAATTTATATAAATAAGAAATAGCAGTGGCCCCAGCACTGACCCTTGGGGAGCGCCCCATTTAACAGTGCCCCATTGGGACTGAACATCATTACCACTCTCAATATTGCGGAGGATTACCTTCTGCTTTCTGTTCTTAAAGTAGGAGGCGAACCAATTGTAAGCTACTCCCCTTACTCCATAATGTTCCAACTTCTGCAGTAATATTTTGTGGTCAACACAGTCAAAAGCCTTCGTTAAATCAAAGAAAACACCTAACGTTCGCAACTTTTTATTTAATCCGTCCAAAACCTCACAGAGAAAAGAGACTATAGCATTTTCAGTTGTTAAGCCATTTCTAAAACTAAACTGTACATTTGACAGCAAATTATGTGAATTTAAATGCTGCAGTAACCTTGTATATACAACCCTCTCGATAACTTTAGCAAACACCGATGGCATAGAAATAGGTCTATAATTGTCAACATTATCCCTGTCTCCCTTTTTATAAAGTGGCTTCACTACCGAGTACTTTAATCGGTCAGGAAACCGACCACTCCTAAAGGAAAAGTTACAGATATGGCTAAGTACTGAGCTAACATACGTGGAACAATACTTCAGTATTCTGCTAGATACCCCGTCATATCCATGAGAGTTCTTGGTCTTTAGTGATTTAATTATTAACTCAATCTCCCTCTTGTCAGTATCATGGAGGAGCATTTCAGGTAACAGTCTCGGAACACTTTTTTCTAAGAGCGCTATATGATTCCCTGTTGGGACTAGGTTTCTATTTAGTTCACCTGCTATATTCAGAAAGTGATTATTAAGTACTGTACATATATGCGACTTATTAGTAACACGGACATCCCCACTACGCACTGATTCTATATTCTCGACCTGTCTCTGCAGACCAGCCACTTCCTGTACGACTGACCATATGGTTTTAATTTTATCCTGAGACTTAGCTATTCTATCTGCATACCACATACTTTTTGCCTTCCTAATAACTTTTTTAAGCACCTTACAATACTGTTTGTAATGGGCTGCTGCATTTAGATTGTGACTGTTTCTAACGTTTTGATATAATTGCCACTTTGTTCTACAAGATATTCTTATCCCTTTAGTCAGCCACCCAGGCTGCCTGTTTGTGCTAGTACCCTGTTTTGAACGTTCTAACGGAAAGCAACTTTCAAAGAGCACGAGAAAAGTCTTGAGGAAAGCATTATATTTATCGTCTACTGTATCAGCACTATAAACATCTTGCCACTCTTGTTCCTTGATAAGGTTTACAAAAGTCTGTACAGCAACTGGATCAGCTTTCCTAAAAAGTTGGTAATTATATTTAACATGTGTTGCAGCACAAAAATCTTTTAGACTTAAAATTTGTGCATCACGATCTGAAAGGCCATTCACCTTTTTGCTAACAGAATGCCCTTCTAATAATGACGAATGAACAAAAATATTGTCTATGGTTGTTCTACTGTTCCCTTGCACTCTCGTTGGAAAGAATACGGTTTGCATAAGATTATATGAATTAAGGAGGTCTACCAGCATCCTTTTCCTTGCACAATCACTTATACAATTAATATTGAAGTCACCACATATAACTAACTTTTTGTATTTCCTATAAAGTTAACCAAGAACCTCCTCTAGCTTTAGCAAAAATGTTGTGAAATTGTAGTCTGGGGATCTATAAATAACAACAGTAAGAAGTTTAGCTCCACTAAATTTAACCACACCTGCACAACATTCAAACACCTTTTCAGTGCAGTACTTTGAAACATCAATTGACTCAAATGGGATACCGTTTTTCACATACATGGCTACTCCTCCACACCGCAAAGAGCTCCTAGAAACGCTGCCAGCCAACCTGTATCCTGGTAAAGGAAGCCTCTGAATTATCTCCTTATTTAAGAGTACTTATGGCCTGACATGATCGATAGTAAAGGGCCACTTTGTCCTCCAATAACTCATGTACTATTTAAGTTACATGCCTGTAATTCATACCAATTTAGGTTTACACTAATAGCTTTCTAAAGACACGCCAATTGAAAAAAATCTGATGAAGTGTTTATATTTTGGAAAATCGTAGGTGGATGTTACTTGCATAATCTACCGTCAGATACTATACTTTAAACTAATAAAGATATTGAAAATCTGATTACACCATCAGAATCATCGTGCAAATAATAGTAATGCACATGTTTCTTTTTGAGATATCATGATCCATCTGGCTACTATTAATTTCTATACGAACAGTGAAATGTCTGCCATGATGGCTTCACGAAGTCCGCCATCTTTGGCATTCCCGCCATAGACATCTCCTTCATCGACACAAAGCACCATCCTCGTCACAGCGGAATCCCCAGCCACGTGGCTGGACCATGTGCTGGGACTATCCCTCTCGTCCAGCTAACGTTTGGCACCATGTGTTTGCTAACGAGCAGCCCACGCCCGCTTCCTCAGAACTAAGAATATTTTCTGGGCACGATGACTCACACGTTACCTCACACTGGGCACGAGCGGATGTGCTCAAGAGCACAAAATATGGCTGCCAGCTCTGCAGTGAAAACACTGCAGGCATCTGCCAAGGAACGCTGTGCTATATGTCCTCCATGAACAAAGGTAAAGCCAATGTGACCACCAGCCATTGAGACATCGGTGTAAACCATTTCATGGCCCCGGTACATGTCGAGAATCGAGAGGAAGTGACAGCAGAGAGTTGCAGGGTTAACTGAGTCCTTAGCGCCATGTGAAAGGTTCAGGTGAAGCCGCAGCCTAGGTTTACTCCATGGAGGTGTACGTGAATGAACCTCAAATATAGGTGGTAAAGGCAAGGACTCCAGTTTGAAGAGAAGGGACTGCACAACGAACTGCAATTGTAAGCCCTGACCTGGGCTGCTGATGCAGGAGATGAACCGCAGTGGGTAGGAAAAGGAGATGCAATGGAGGAACTCCGGCCTCCATCAGGACACTGCTCACTGCACTCGTCCTAAAAGCTGCTGTCACTAGGTGAACGCCACAGTGGTGCACTGGGTCAAGTAAACGCAACACTGAGGGTGCCACCAAACCATACACCAGACTCCCATAGTCAAGGTGGGATTGAACTTGGGCTCTGTAGAGCTGCAGCAGCATAGAGTGATCTGCACCTCAGGCAATGGAGGGCATTGGGGTGCTGCCAACACTTCCGCTTAAGCTGGAAAAGGTGAGGAAGCCAAGTCAACTGGGTGTCAAAAACCAGTCCTAAGACTTGATATGACTCTACTACAGTGAGTGGATCATCACTAAGATAAAGTTCTAGTTCCGGATGAATGGTATGATGCCAATAGAAGTGCATTACACACGACTTTGTGGCCGAAAACTGGAAACCGTTGGCTACAGCCCATGCTGCACCTTGTGTGTGGCTCCCTGTAGTTGCCATTCAGGAACACCAGTACTGATGGAGCAGTACAAAATGCAGAAGTCATCTGCATACAGAGAAGGTGAGACCGACAGCCCTACAGCTGCAGCTAGACCATTAATGGCCACTAAATATAGAGATACACTCAATACGGAGCCCTGCGGAACCCTGGATATGGGGCGAACTATGGGAGGCACCAACTTGGACACGGAAAGTACGAAGCGACAGGAAATTCTGGATAAAAATTGGAAGCGGGCCTCAGAAACACCACTCGTATACTGTGGCAAGGATATGATGTCGCCAGGTGGTGTCATACGCTTTTCGTAAATCAAAAAAGACAGCAACTAGGTGTTGGCATCTAGAAAAGGCTGTTCAGATGGCAGACTTGAGGGACACAAGATTATCAGTGGTAGAGCAACCCTGGCGGAAGCCGCCCTGACATGGAGCCAGTAGGCCCACGTGACTCCAGGACCCGACCCAACCCAACCCAACCCAACCCAACCCCTAACACACCATACATTCCAGCAGCTTACAAAGAACATTGGTGAGGCTGATGGGCCAATAGCTATCCAAATCAAGCGGGTTTTTACCAGGTATAAGCACTGGAATGACGGTGCTCTCCCGCCACTGCGATGGAAAGATGCTATCGCACCAGATCCGGTTGAAGATGACGAGGAGATGTCGCTTTTAGTCAGATGAGAATGTTTCATCATCTTGACTGTGCATCCAATCTGGCCCAGGAGCAGTGTCGGGGAAATGTGCAAGGGCACTGAGGTGCTCCCACTCACTCTGTAAATGGGGTGTTATAGGGTTCACTGTGGTGTGTAGCGAACGAGAGGACATTCTTTTCCATCCACCGTTTGAGGGTGTGAAAGGCTGGGGGGTAGTTCTCTGATGCAGAGGCTTGAGCAAAGTGCTCAGCAATTGTGTTCGCATCGGTAGACAACACGCCATTGATATTAATGCCAGTGACACCTGTTGGGTTTTGCTACCCAAAAAGACATCTGATCTGCATTCAGACATGGGATGGTGACGTATGGCATCCAACAGTCAAGACGTATCTCTCCCAGCACTACTGCTTCCATCTTTTGACAAGCTGGCGAATGCGGGCACAGAGCTGCTTAAAGGCTATGAGGGTCTCCAGGGAAGGGTGCCACTCTAGTTCTCGCTGATGCTCCTTAATTGTCTCAGTGACTTCTGGCAACCACCAAGAGACTGCCTTTCACCGGAGGCACCCTAAAGAGTGAGGGATCGCATTTTCCGCCGCATTATCCATTGTTGTAGTTACCTGCTCAACCATCACAGCAGTGTTACCATATGGGGAAGAGTCAGTGGTGACCACAGAGGTGAAAGTTCTCAGTCTGCCTTGTTTGAAGCCCATCTGGGCAAGCATGCCTGGGCCTATTGCCGGGGCGGTGACAGGAAGGTAGGAAAGTGGTCACTACCACACAGGTCACCATGTGCTCTCCACTGGATAGATGGGAGAAATCCTGGGCTGCTAATGGATAAATCAATGGCTGAATAACTACCACGAGCCACATTGAAATGTGTGGTGGCACTAGTATTTAAGAGGCAGAGGTCAAACTGAGGCAGTAAAGTTTCGACATCTCTGCCTCAACCAGTAAGCACGATGCCACCCCACAAGGGGTTATGGGCGTTAAAATCTTCCAAAAGTAGGAAAGGTTTATGGAGTTGATGAATCAGTGCAGTTAATGCATTCAGGGATACTACACCATCAGGAGGAAGATATACATTGCAGACACAGAGCTTCTAGGTAGTGGTGTGGGTACCACCACAATTTCCTCGGTCTTAGGGGTCTTCTTTTTAGACTTTTCTCGCTACTCCTTAGGTTTCTCTGGCTGGGAGGGCTTCACTGATTCAGTCTCCGGGAGTGAGGAGGATCATGAAGCCCTATGACCAGCTGTTTTTGGGCACTTCAGTCACTGGTGGGCATCATCTTTCCCACTAGCAGAAATCTGGGAAGGGAGTGACCCAAGGGATCCCTTCCTGGCAAGAGGAGCCGAAGAAGACTTTCACTTCTCTGGCTGGGAAATGGGGATTGGTGTCCCCAATGGTTGGAGGGGGGGGGGGGCAGTGCTCCTGAGGTAGGTGGTGAGGGAGGACCAGGGGTGAATTCCCCCCCCCCCCCCCCCCCACCATCAAGGGGACAGGCGAGGGGGCAGGCGTAGTCTTCTGGCTCTGAGAGCCGACTGGAATTTGCAGAACTGATGGAGCTACAACTGTTCTCATAGCGGCGGCGTACGAGGTGGTCATAGCCACAGGATGTAGCCGCTCATACTTTCTCTTAGCCTCAGTGTATGTTAGTCGGCCCAGGGTCTTGTATTCCATGATTTTCCTCTCTTCCTGTAAAATCCTGCAAGTCTGGCCAGCAAGGTGAATGATGCTCTCCGCAGTTGACACAGATGGAAGGTGGGGCACATGGAGTATTGGGATGTGATGGATGTCCACAATCTCGACATGTGATGCTGGAAGTACAGTGGGAAGACACATGGCCAAATTTCCAGCACTTAAAGCACCGCATCGGGGGAGGGATATATGGTTTGACATCACAGTGGTAGACCATCACCTTGACCTTCTCAGGTAAAGTGTCAGCCTCTAAGGCCAAGATGGAGGCCCCAGTTGCAATCTGATTATCCCGCGGACCCCGATAGACGCGCTGCATGAAATGAACACCTCACCACTTTAAATTGGTGCACAGCTTGTCGTCAGACTGCAAAAGAAGGTCCCTGTGGAATATAATACCCTGGACCATATTTAAACTCTTATGTGGCATGATGGTAACAGAAACATCCCCCAACTTGTTACAAGCGAGTAAAGCCCGTGACTGGGCAGAGGATGCTGTTTTTATAAAGACTGATCCAAAGCGCATTTTGGACAAGCCCTCCACCTCCCAAAACTTCCCCTCTAAATGCTCCGTGGCTTGATAGAAACAAAGGAGTCCCCATCAGCTATCGTACATACGAGGTACCGGGTTGAATAAGGTTTGCTGTCTTCCTTAGCCTGGTGTTCCTCCCATGGTGTGGCCAGGGAGGGGAATGATTTAGGGTCGTACTTTCTTGTATTGTACTGAGACATGGAACGCTTAGAGACTGCTGGTGTCTGATCACTAGCAAGTGATGATATGGTACGATTCATCGCGCGTCATCTGCCCTGATGCCACCCACTCCAACACAGGGGCGCTACCCAGCCGCAGCAAAAACCACCTGGCAGGATGGCTTTTGCCAATAGTTCCGATGCCCCAGGGTGACGGGCATCTAGTCCTTGGCATACATGGGTAGTTAACGACGAAGGCATCATCAGCAGATTGATCCCTGTGTAGTCAAGGGGCTACAACCAACAGGGTACATGGTGGCCCCACCACAACGAATTGGCTACTGTGCTGGATAGCAGGTGCAAAGAAGTCAATGGTAACCGTCGGTGCACAAAGTGACACTGCATAGTGCATGGTGTAAAATGCACCCAGGAAGGTGTCCTTGGCCGAGAGATGGAGAACGAGCTGGACTGCAATGCAACGATGAGAAAGTGGGCTAAAGATCTCAAGGCACAATGGACATGATGCACCATGTAAGACACACTTCCCCAATTGACTCGCTCTTCTGGAAAATTTTGAAAATGGAGGTCAAACCCTACAGGGGACCATCACATAAAGGCTGAAACATGTGAGACTCCTGTTAGATGCCTCTTATGACAAGCAGGAATACCTCGGGCGTATTCTGATCCCCGGACCTGCAGGAGGCATGACAACAGGCTTACATAAAATGTCTTGCTACAAGCCACACTGAAGGAAATATTTTCAGCCGGTGGCACCACAGAGACACCAGCTGCACTTAACAAATAACACTGTAAGCCGTAAATATCATTTCAGAGTGAGAGTAAGAGGAGGATACAGGAGAGTTACTGGAAGGGGTACATCTACATCACGAAGAGCCTATAGCAGGTCTAGGACACAAATTTACAACAACAGCTTGCCCCTTCACTCAGCTTCTGAAAATCAGTGCATTATTAGAGTCAATACCATGGCGAGAACACTTAAACATTATGCCAAGTCAGGGATGCGTGGTGTTGAAGGGGAAATTGATTAAAACTCGGATGGAGACAGGAGTAGAGGATAGATAGGACAGGCACGTCCCAGTGGAAGTGGAGAGATAACAGTATTGGCAGAAAAAGAAACAGCCGATGTTATTTGCCGATTGTGGCTGAGCAGAGTTATCTGTAGTAGTTTGGAACAGTAGATGGAGTTCTAGCTGGGTAGCTGAGGACTCCATGCTGCATCATGACTGCAGCCACAGCTAATACTGGCAGCTTCTTTTAGTAGATGGATCAGTGCAGTTAGTCACTGTCTGTGTGTAAAGGCTTGGTTTTTTGTGCGTATAACTCGTTTAGAGCAAATGTAGACTAGGTTGTAGATGTTCTCCGAGTAAAATCAGAAGTTGTTTGTCATTCAGTAGGAATTCCAATTCTTACCTTTTGTAATGATGGAATTTTAATGACATTGTGAAGTCAAAATTCCCTCTCACTTTGGCCAGCCAATGATACTTGTTTAGGACGCAACAGGACCTTAAACCATTATCTTACTTACTTCTTTCTTGACTCATTCTGGTATGTACTCTTTTAGTCTTTTTAAAGGGTCTGGTAACCACCAGCTATCACCTAGCCTTCAGGCACCGGATGATGTCTCCATCAGTGGACGCTACGAGGCGACGTGGTGGCTGAGTGACAGTGCACGATAATTGTGCATTCAGTGCCTAAGCTAGACAAGCACCTGCTGGCACTCACCCTCATTCTAACTGGCCGTGGGCATGACTCACTTAGTAACTGAACTTTGTAACAATTTTCTTGCCATGAGGCATCCTAAACTTTACACTTGTATTATTTTCTCTTGTACTTGTGGTCTAAAAATATACTTATCCAAGCAGTGATGATGTGTTTTCATTTTGTTAGTTACTTCATAACTGCTGACAAAGATGAGATTTTTTTGTGTCTTTGAAACCACAGACCCTGTGCCCAAGGCTAGCTCATCAGGAGTGTCGATGGAAGTCATGCTGCAGCAATTTCTCCAACAGCAGTTAGAGTGACAGAAACATCAGGAGGCCCTGTTGTCTGTGTTGCTCTCCCACCAGTCATTTGTGAATCCACCACTGTTTCCACTGTACGATGAGTTGGCAGAAGAGTGGGAGGCCTAGTGTGGTTAAGGCCTTTTTATTGTTGTGATTTCACCTAGTACGTACCACCTTTTGTGCAAACTGGCCCCGTTTGTGGAACCTGTGTACCTGTCCTTTGGTGAAATGTGTGTTTTAGTCTCTACCTACTTTGACTGTTACTGCCATTCATGTCACTGCTTTCCATGGGGAGTTTTATCAGTGTTGTAAATTGCCACACCAGTCCTATCGTGCATGGGCAACTGAACTGGGGGGGGGGGGGGGGGGGGGGGACTCAGTAGGAAATGCTGTTTTTGGGTCTCCTGTACATAAGGACTTGTACCCGGGGTGATGATTCAGAACACCATTATTTGCAAGGCTTTAGCTAAGGAAGTGTGCAGAAAGTTTTACATTTTGAAGACCCGTCTTTGGATGACTTTTTAAAAATAACGCAATTCTTTGAAGTTTCCTGGGCCATGAGCTGGTGCTTAGATTTTGGAGGCAACGTAGTGGCCTTCATCTCAGACCTGGAAGAGGAATCCCACTTAACCAAAGTAGTAAATGTGACAACCACAGAGAGCACTTTCCAGTCTGGTCACGTTAACAAAGAAAGCAATCTCTGCCCTCTGACAGGCACATGTTTCTGTTGCGTAGAGAATGTTTTTGAAAACATGTCAGAGATGATTGCCCCAATGGCAGGACACAGCTGGATGGAAGGCATGTCAGATGGAAGGACATCTCATGACTGTATGCTGGAGGAGGAGGAGGAGATTAGTGTTTAAAGTCCCGTCGACAACGAGGTCATTAGATACGGAGCGCAAGCTCGGGCGAGGGAATGATGGGGAAGGAAATCAGCCGTGCCCTTTCAAAGGAACCATCCCGGCATTTGCCTGAAGCGATTTTAGGGAAATCACGGAAAACCTAAATCAGGATGGCCGGAGACGGGATTGAACCGTCGTCCTCCCGAATGTGAGTCCAGTGTGCTAACCACTGCGCCACCTCGCTCGGTGACTGTATGTTGTACTTGGGATAGATGACATGTGCAATGTCAGGACCAGCTGTACATTGATGCGATTTTGTAGAAATCCTCCAAGCTGGGAGTGTCCCTCAGAAACTGTTCATCACACTCACTTTATGTGACAGACAAGGCCAGCTACAGCTGTGCCTTGGCATCCCTGTTAAACTTTCAGGCGAATGTCCACCTGGGAGCACCTCCTCGACAGTCCACAGCTCGCCGCCTGGTGGTATATAACAAGTGAAACATTCAGCTTAATGGACAAACCATAATTGTGGAATCATACAAACAGGTTGTCCACCACCTTACCTTTCTGGTGGATCACAGCATGGGCAAAGCGATCATTTTTGGCCTTGACACTTTCTCAACTTTAGGATTTGTCATCAAAGACTCTGCCAACCAGTTTTGGAACAAATCCTGTTTCAAGAATTGGATGACCCCAATAAGGAATACCCTGAAATTTTCTCTGAGGGCCTTGGCAAGGCAAGGAACTTTGTGTCTTACCTCACTTTCAGGGCGTCTGTATACCCTGCTTCTTCCATGTGCGGTCTGTGCCCCTTGCAGTGAGGGATGCCGTGAAAATTAGACAGCCTGTGTCCGTGATTGAGGGTGTGATACCATTAGTTATCATAAAAAAGCCAGCAGGAGAACTGCGCCTGTATTGAGATTTTAAAGTCACCATCAATTCTCAGTCAGAGGTCAATTCGTGTCCCATTTCGAAACCTGACAATTTTTCTCAGCAATAGTGGGTGGACAACATTTTTCAAAATTCCATCTTCCTGAAGCTTATTTACAGCTACCTCTGGACAAAGAATCACAGAAAGTCCTCATAGTCAACATATTGCACAATTTGTATAGTTTCAAATGTTTAGTTTTTGGGGTGGCCAGTCATTTTTCAACGATTCCTTGAACAGCTGCAGGATGTTCCTGAGTGCATGAATGGTAATGGGATCGTCAATGGCAGAACACTTGGAAAACTTGCAGTGGCTGTTTCATATCCTCCAATCAGTGGGCCTAAAATGTAACCTCGAGAAATCAATATCCTTTCAACCATTGGTGGAATACCTATGGCATGGTATCTCCTGCAAAGGTATTCAAACCACACAGAAGTTGAAGGCTATCCTCAATGTTTCCCCACCCCCAGAAATCTAAAGGAGCACCAGTATTTTTGGTAAGCTCACATGTTATGGCATATTCATCCTAGGTGTGGTGTTGATTGCACAGCCACTAAACAATCTATAGAAGAAGGGCATCCCTCTTGTTGGTCGGAAGCACACAATCGGGCTTTCAGGACTCCAACACAGGTCCCAGTATCTGCCCCCCTGTCTTGCCATGTTGGTAGTGGTCTGACCACAGCCTGGCTCAGAGATGCAGATGGCTCAGAACATCCGATTTTTTTGCTCTAAAGACGCTCAATGCCACACAAAAGAGATAAATCACAATTCCAAAAGAAGGTTGTTGCAATTATCTTTGTGCTAAAGAAATTCTGTGTTTTCCTCTATATAATGAAGTTTCACATCACAGATCATAAGCCATTGCCCTCACTCTTCAGTCCATCAGCGAAGCTCTTTGAGGAAATTGCTCACAGCCCTTACTGTTGGGCAATTTTCTCAGCAGGTATCATTATGAAATCCACTTCTGCAATACCACGGAACAATACAACATGGATGCCCCTTTCCCATCTCCCAATGGGACCTGATCTGGAGTTGACCCAGATGAGATTTTGTGTTTCCACTTTGATGAAGATGTTCAGCAAGTGGTGGGTGTATTTCCTAACATGGCACCTCATGTGGCAGCAGTGGTGGTGAAAGATATCATTTTACAACAGGTAAGGCAGTACATCCAACAATCACATATTCATATTTATGGTAATGACTCCAACCACTTGTGCCACTACTTTCACCTTCACTACTGGTCCATCCTGGTGGATGGTGTTATCCTGCTCACTACTGATCAGTGATCTCTCCAGGTCGTCCTGCTGGAACCTTTGCACCACACTATACAACAACTCCTACACAACGGTCACTGAGGCACCTCTTGTACCAAACTTACTCAGCACCATGTTTACTGGCTGGGCAGAGAATAGTAAGTTGAGAATTTTTTGTTCAAAACTGTTCTTAGTGCGAACAGCAGCAGGCAGCACCCCTTCAGATATTCTCTTCTTGGCTGATGCCCTCCTGCCTGTGGGAGTGGGTTCATGTTGACTTTGTGAGACCATTCGCAGATATGACTAAGTTGATTGTCATCAATGTGTACTCCAACTTTCCAAATGTGGTCAACTGTCGGTCCGTAAGTATACAAGCTACTATCGTGCCATTCTGCAGGATTTTCACTGCATGGCCTCATGCAGGTGTCAGACAATGAAACACAGTTCTTTTCCCACATTTTTAGTGAGTTCTGTTATCGCAACAGAATTCACCATCTGCTGTGACCACCTTTTCACCCCCAACAAAATAGTGAGGCCAAAATGCTCATACACAAGTTCAAGATACAGGGGTAGAAGTATGTGGCAAAAGTTTCTCCAGATGAGACTCTTACTTTTTTTTCTTTTTCTTTAAATTCATACCAATAGGAGAGAAGAGCCCTGTGGAACTCTTCCATGGCTGTCAAGCCTGCAAGCTTCTCCACTTCACGCTACAATCACCTGGGGTCCTGTCTGTGATAACATCTTCCCATTTCTGGCTGGGCACCCGCATTTGGGTGAAGGAGTTACGACGTCAGGACACGGATTGCAGTAGTCACCCAGCAGCTGTGGGGCCACTGTGCGTTCATTTTGGACACGGGGGACTGGATGGTGACATACCGTAAAAGTCAGCTGTGCTTGTAGGATGGAACCCAGCCACCCTGTCCTCTGGACCTTCCGGTGATTTCCCACTGCGACGATGGCACCAACCTTCGTCCCTCCCCTGTCAGACCCTCTGCCCCCTTCTCATCTCGTAGGCCACTCAAAATGGACCAGCTGTTGGTCGACGATCAAGCTGTGGTACTGGCCACATCGGCACTACCCCTTCCATGTCGGGATCAAACAGAGATGAGGAGTGGCCTCCACTCCCTATGTCAGAGGTGCAGTGATGTCCACCACACAACCAGCCTGGAATCTCCCCTCTGTATGCTTGTCAGGGCCGATCAGGAGCAGGTCAAGCAGGAGAGGCCATCTGATATCCTCGATGATGTCGGCCTGGTTCAAGGCACTGCTGAGACGTTTGGCCGAGCACGGGTCACCACACTGACATGCAACTTGTTGCTCCCCCCATAAATGAAGGGATTTGGTAACCAAACAACCACCTAGGCGTCAGGCACTGCTTGACAGCTTTGTCAGCGGCCGCTAAGAGATGACATGGCAGCTGAACAACAGTGCACGACTGTGCAGGTGCATTCAGCACTCCCTGGCATGCGTGCCTATGTAGGGAAGTGCCAGCTGGCGCTCACCCTTATTCTCCTCTGGCCCCACCCGTGACTCGCTTTGCATCTGAAATATGTTGTGGTTTTCTTGCCACGTGGCACCATGAACTTTGTACTCATATTATTTTTCCTTGTGCTTTTGACCTGAAAATATGCCTGTCAAAGCAGTGATGGTGTGTTTTTATGTTGTGAGCTACAACAGGAGCCATTTCATGGTGCACAAAAGATTTCTTGTAGCATCAGTTACTAAGGTTTGTTGAGAATTTCTTAGATGCATTCACACTGCTGAAATAATATCACAATGAATGGCACAGCTTTTCTTTGTTGTCTTAATATTTTCTTGGTAAGCATACCCCAATTAGTTGATGAAAATTGTAAAGTCTATGTATGATAAACATCAAAAGATACTTCAATGAAAAATTGCCTAAACTCTAGAGTTCAAGAGAGAGGTGGCTATTTGGATGGCATGAGCCACAATTTTTGGTGTTCTATGGGGCCTACCGCTACTTTCCTAGTACGAATTGGGACCAATGGTTATGTAGTTGTTATAAATGAGAAGAGTACTGTAGACAGTCCTAACAAAAACACCAATATCCAGTGCTCAATCTGACAATACACAACACCAGTTCTGTGAGATTTCATCTGATTAATATGTAATCCAATTTCAGAACTTACACAGGTCTGCATAATGATCTGACTAACATTATCATGCATACATATGTGGTAAGTTTTAGAATACAATGGACATATCTTCTCATATGGTCACTAACGGCAGAAAGAGTTGCACAATATCACAAATAGTACAGTACAGCCCTGGGAAAAATTCACATGCATGCATTCAATCTTCAATCATCCAAAGACATATGAAGAGCTAAAAGTGGTGCAACATTTTATTCATCATTTGAATTCAGGCGCTTTCATTGTGCTAGTAATGAATTGCATATATTGTAAATCACTACTCCCACGAGACAGTTCAACAATTCACTCTTGCCATTAGAGTTTCTATAGCCTGACATAAGTAGTGACTGGTTGTCTTCATAAACACAGCAAGTTTGTGCTATTTAAAATTATGTACAAAACTGCGCTGGCGCGAATGTCAGGAGCAGATGGGAGGCCTCTTGGCGCTCGTCTGTGGTGAGAGCCATTGTCAGTGAAATGCAAGTCATCTGGAACGAGACAGAGGGGATTGGAGGAGTGAAAGGGTGGGGGAACTGCTTATTATTGCACAGGATGAAGCCATACAAAACACAGCTACGAGCAACACTAAGCCGCAGAAAGACAGTAGACTCTTTCTGGGACAAAATAGGAGGAGGAACATCACACAACAGTTGTGTCTTTGATAACGTACAGTTTACTGGCAAGAACAGCAATCAACCATTATTAGTTCCAGTTGTAATGGATCGCAAGTCTTACTGTGTTCAAAAATTAGGGACAGGTATCCCTATTAAAAATGATGGTTTTGTAGTTACTTTCCTGCTTAAGCAGGCAGCTAATTTATTCCCATGGATTTCCGTATGACTCAAGATCCAAGTTAAACGAGTGAACATATTGTACGGCTGAAACCATAAAGAAAGTCAGGGAGAGTGAATGCGATTAGGTGAGAGGGCAGTATCAGTCAATAGCCCACAGACTGCTCATAGCCATGTATTCTTCTTCTTGGAGGGGTCTAGCAACTGCTAGCAGTTACACCATGAATATGAGGCAGGCCTCTAAAAAGAGTGCTGTTCCTGGCCTGGCACACATCAAAACATATCCTGTCTTTTCTACTTCTTTAGAGCCAATTTAATTAATCTCATCCTTTTAGAAGGAAGGAAGATTAGGGTTTAATGTCCCATTGACATCGAGGTTATCAGAGTCTGAGCACAAGTTCTGATTGTTCCAAGGCCATGGAAGGAAATCGTGCAAGCCCTTTGAAAGGAATCATTCAAGGATTTACCTAGAGTGATCTATAAAACTCACAGAAAACCTAAATCAGGATGGCCAGACATGGATTTGGACCATTGGCCCCCAGAATGCAAGTCCAGTGTGCTAACCACTGTGCCACCTCGCTCAGTCAGCATCTTGGTTTTCCCATAGGACTAACAGGAAGCTATTTCGTAAAACAGAAAGGACAACAGAAATTCTAGGACCTTGGGATAGAACCATGATCTGGATAAACACCAGGAGTGATCAACTGGGGTCACCCCATAGATGGGAAGTATGAGAAACTTCCAAATGCCTTCTGATTTAGAAGCCAACCCTGTTGTCAGGGGATCGGAACTTCTGGGAGGGGGAGAAAGAATCTGATAATTTTAATGGGTAAGGAATTGTTAGGTAGTAGTTGCATAACTGAGTAGCAATAAGCAGCTTCTTTGCCACTGGCCAGTGTCAAGTCATGACTGGGGGAGTGGGGAGGGTGACATGGATACAGTCAAAATATTTTGGGATGGACCACCAGATCTGAGCAGGAACTTGAGGTTACGCTGGACTACTGCCTTCCTACTTCTGCTTGAAAATGACATGACCAACCATGGCTGCAGCAACATGTAGAGAGTCCCCTTAGCCTGAATTATAGTCACCAGATCATGATGGGTAGCTCATTTCATCTGACAACTGTAGAAACTTGTTCCCTACTTCATCCAGCACAAGAGCAGAAACACCTTCCCATTTTCTACATCCACAACACAATTTGCAACTGCAAAAAACTAAAACACTGCAGATATTTGAGCATTCTCAATAGTTTCACCTTCCAGTTCTACACTGAAAGTCAACTATGCTGGACTAGGCAAGGCTTTAATTTTCCTCACCCACTCTTTTCAGTAGTACAACACACTAGTGATCAAATCTCACCCAAAATCAACATCATATTTTGCCTCTCTCATTTCTTATGTCCCTCCAACCATGACTGTTCTCCCACACCCACAAACCACTGCTTGATAACTTTACAGGAATTCTTTACTTTAAAATTTCCTTCTCTTCTTTCTCAAGGCCACATATTTTGTGACTTATGTAAGAGTGATCATGAGAAGCCTCAATATAGATCCTCCACACAGACAAAGGCTATGGCTGTTGAGGTTAATAGTAATGATTGCGTAGCAGAAAATCTCCTCCAATGGGTGCACATATCAACCGTGAAGCTTCTTAGAGGCATATTTCAGAAGTATGGCACAACCTCAAATTCAAAGATCTGTTCGCACCTCCATACCAGGCCTCACAACTGTAAATACACAAACCCAGCTACCCCAGATACTCAGCTGTGACTGATTACTATGCTCCTGCTGAAAGGATTTTGGACTTAGTTGATTAAAATCTCCAGCCCATTGTCTACAATCTATACTAAAGTAACAAACCACTTGCTCCAGTGCCTTTCCGCAGCTGCTACACCATTACCATTAGGCATCCTTGTTGCCACAACTAATGCCACTTCCTTATACGTTAACATTTTCCCATTTCCATAGCCATACTGCTATCAAATACTATCTTTCCCAATGGCATGCAATCCCCAAATATACGTAATTCCTCATACATATAACAGATATATCCTCACCCACAACTGTGTCTCCTTCGAAGTTTGATATACAAGCACCAAGAAAACTCCTTCAACACTCCACAAAATTATTAACATTTTGCATGAGTAAGACACATTACTGATACTTCTGTCATTTGGATTCAGGGCCAATATACACCGTCCTTATTCCTCCACATTCTTAACACCATCAATCTAGTCCATTTCATTTGATGCTATTCAACTAAGCAAGCCACATTCCTGGATGAAAATCCAGGTGTAAAACCTGTGCCATTCATGCACACAGCACATTCTATCCAATCCTGCCAGTGATATACCCACTCCCATCTGAGACAGAGTCATCTGTAATATAAGTCACCCAAATATCAACTTCAAGGTAACTTTGGTATAGCTTTTTATTTGGGAATGGCCACTACCAAATGTCCACTACAGCTCTACATATTTGTCTACAATAACTGCTTCGCAACCAATGGACACCCTGCCATCCTGTTTCCCAGTCTTCAGCAAGTAATGATTTAGGCCATTCTTCATGGATGCTGTAATTTTCATAAACAGTGTATCTGTGATTTACTACTATATCTTTTTACACTTATTTAACACAGAAAAATTATTATTAATTACAAATGTCATACTGAAAGTTATCAAAATTTTATTCTCAGGCTGTGTGTGATTGCAACTGTTTTGCTACATACAGCAGATGATCCCAAATAAGCACAATGGGAGAAAGACTCATGGCGACTTACTTTGTAAAATTCTGTGTCAGTTTTTAGCATCATTTTGATGGCAGATCTTCACCACCAATTGCAGACTGTGTATTTTGAGGGCACAAGGATTGGTGACAGTTAAAACATTTTAACAATGGAAATATAGACATTAGAGATCATACTGGCACAGGTTGTTGTTCCTCCACTAAAATGGGCAAAACCTGGAATGAGTGAATGAACCTTTCAAGGTAAACACACACCACTAAGGGAAATTGCATATTCCTTCAACCTGCATATACAGTTGTTCAAAGGCTGATTGTAGAGATGAGATATAATACCCAGTGTAGCCTTTGGTTGCCACAGTTGCTGACATTTCACAAGAGGAAGAATCAGCATCGAGTTTGGAAATTCTTGTACATTCTCCCAACAATACAGATGTGGCGCCTTCCAGCAAACATTTGCTTGGATTGCTCAAGGACAAAGTTTGAACAGAATAGTTCAGGAGCGATCAGGTGGTACTTGAGGTTTATCAACCTACATGTAGCTCAAAAAAAGTTCTACAAAAGAACCAAATGTATCTTTGGGATAGCATTTGCTTTGCTGATATGCCTAGTGTTTAACTAGGCTCACATGTTTAATGTTTTTTTCTGGGCAGTTCTTAGCTAAGATGCCTGAAGTCTACCTATTACTCTTCTACACACAGTGGACAGAGCACATAGTGCACAGAGCCACGGATATAGGCCATCTGCTTTAACCAGCAGTTTTCAATATAGCTACTATTTGTGAGACACTGTATGTACCCTCTGAGCACTGTCCATGTTCTGAATTATTACATGAGCTGTTCAGCAACTGTAGGCATGCTGTTTCTGATACCACATTTCTTGGCTTCATCAACTTTTAACCAAACTATCACCTTCTAGCCCAACATAGCCCACGGTCTATGCTGCAGATAAGTGTCACCAGAGCCTTAATCCTGATTACAAGCCACTGCCATTATGGCAGTGGTCAAAGCCAATGGTCAGCATCACTAACAGAATTGACACCCACCCTCCCTCCACAAGCACATAAATGGGGACACATTTCTTCACAACACTGTCAACTGGTCTGTGTCAGACATTGCTGAACCATCTCAAAGTGAAATCTACACACCAACTGAAATTATACACAGTCTCTTCAGTATATGGGGATGAAAACACACAGTAAATTAATAGTAAAAAACATACTTAATGTGATGCAAGATCCTCTAAAAATATGGCTGCAGGAAAATTTATCGGAGAAATGTTGCTATTTAGTAGGAGGATTCATGGAGGATGTAGTGTTAATTTGAGCAAAATGTTAATTAGCATTAAATTTTTCCTTCTATAACAAAATTGTATCATTATTAAAAATGATTTTCATTATGTACTTTATGAGAGTAACAAAACACAATTCACAATGCATTGCCATTGATTTCCTGATGTGGTCATCCAGTGGATAACATCTGAGCTTACACATACATCATTAGTCATTACTGATCCCAGATAGTTTAATTATCTTACACTTGGCAAATTTGGTTACATCAGCCAAGTATTTTCATAAAGTGAAAAATACATAATAGAAATGAGGGTGTTTTGCATGAAACAAATTTTAGCCCTTATACACAAACTAGTTTTCTGCAAGACCTATGTCAATTTAAAATTTTGTTACACGATTTCTTGTTTTTCAAAGAAGGAAAGATGTCTTTCACTATGATTTAGTATTAACTAGGAAATAAATTATACAAACACAGCAAACCTTTTTCCTGTACTTGGCAACAGTACAGTATTAATAAACCAACACAGAAAGATATACAGCACAGCTGTAGTGCCCATGACATGTCCTGAGGGGGAACCTGGGCCAGTTTCGCAGGTCATGTGTGTTTGTTGTAGCATTATGTGCGACTGCTGTTCCCGCACCCACCAATATGGGCGATGCTCCATAAACAGCCTGAAATCACAAAAATGATTCAATACATGTCCACATTTACCAACTACTGTCGTATACACAATTGTCCAAGATTTGTCTTTCACTGTGTGTGGTTTTTTTTCTGGTTTCACTTTCACCAGAAGTGAAATAACACAAATAACAATGTTATTAGTTAGGACATACAGAAATGTGAATTTCAAAATACAGAGGGATGCTGTAAGTAAAACTAGCATGAAAAATTTTTAAGTCTGAAACTATCTGAAATTAAATGTGTTACCCTAGTTCAGCAATAGGAGGATTGTACTTTACAAAAGATGACAGAAATGGCCACCCCTGATAGCAATGCAGCACTGAGGCTATTTATCAAACTTTAAGACACACAACACAGTTCTGCCTGAGGGTTGGCAGCAATAGTTTCTCAGTGTTATGCTGTAACTGTTCCAGTTTATACTGTCTATTGAGCACATCTGATTACAACTCCTCTCACAGGTAAAAATCATTTGGAGACCAGGAGACATTCCTGCTTTTGCTGGAAACCCTCTCCTCACTGAGATGTTTGTTGTAGCTGTATCCTGCTTAAGATATTCATACATTAATTCATCTTCTGTTAGTTCATCGACAAATTGATCAAAAAGATTCTGTTTTCACAAAACATTGAAAAAACTTTCTGGGGCAGTTTTATTTTGGCCATCCTGTATAACAACCATGAACATAAAATAATGGTTACAGACCAACAAAATAATGTCTTTCTATGCATTAATATTCATCTTAACTGAAACTATCAAGTTCCTTAATCTTCCACCAAAATTATAAGATCAAAGGAGCAGTTAAGTATGAGATACTATACAACTGTTGCTGTTTTGTAGATTGACAAAGACTCACATCATAAGGTTGGATTCCACCTATTTTATTTGGTTTTGAAATTCTGTGGCTATTAACCCTCAAGTGGGTGTGCCATTTTTCATAGCAAAAGTGGGCACATGGTGCACTTAGAATAGCAGGCTTTATGTTACCGCAGTAAACATGCATGAGCAAAATCACAGATTAATCTGAGTTTAATTAATAAAAATGAAATTAATGTACATAGTATGGACTAAAGCACTGTTTAATAAAACAATAATGAAATAGACTTTCATTATATCACTCTGTTGGCACAGACAGGTGTTACCAAGACAGTAATGACTCACTCAAGTATACGACAGTGCATTTGCATCAGATCCCAGCCAAACATTTATTTGATTACTAATTACTTTTTACATGACTGCCTCACTGTGGGATTGTGCTGTTAGGTTATAATCTGCATCATTTTCTGGCATGGATCATAAATTTTTAAATTTTTTCCAATCTAGCTTGCTCTGCATTTTGTATTACTGCTGCTCACTTGGGCTGTGGCAAGACAATTTATCACTGTTATCTGAAGCAATAGGTGTGGGCTCAGAATTGAGAAACAATAATGGAACTGTGCAAAAGCATTTTACTTGCGGTTGGCACACTTTATACACAGGTGCCCCTGCTTGAGGTTTAACCCCTTGGCTTACAACACCAAGTAAGGCTTGTGGTAAGGAAGTTGGGCCATAAAGAACAAGCCTGAGCCTGCCTCCTGGTACTTCATGTGGTCAACACAAACAAGTTTATCCTGGCTTGTGGTACACCATTTGGGGCAAACAACAACAACAACACTAGTCGCACTTGTGGTTCAATGGTTCTCGATAGTCTTTTCCTTCAGCTACATGTATTCCATTGCATTCACATGTGTTGGTTACAGTTTCCTAAAAGAATTAAACAACCCATATACCTATCCGTCAGTAAAAAGAATATCTAATATTGGTGATAAGTGTGGCATTATTGCAGACCTGATTCCTTAGATCCTGCTAGTAGTGATGGTGATTGTAGTGGTATTGTGTTCCCTGTATGAGAAAGTCCAAGAAGATTATCTTTGAAGATGACACTGACAAAGGCAGTATTAATCATATACCGATTTGGGAAAAACAAATTAACAATCCAAAGATCTGGGAGTACATGCACACTCCTGGCTCAAGAGCACCAATTTTAGAGCAGTTGGGTGGAAGTACAAGAGAGTTACACTTTTTTTATTTAATGTTTTAGAATGTGGTTTGGGATAGTGTTGTCACAAAAATGAATCGGTACACAGAAAAAACAATGATAAATCAAAATACAAGAAAGGAAATTGATGAGACATGAACCCCTGTGGATTGTAATGAAATTAAAATATGCTTTGCATGCTGCATAATAATGGTTCATGGGAAAAAAATCAGATTTACTGGTCTAAAAGAGCCATAACAGCATATTTAGAAAAACTATGCTACTGAAAAGACTTGCCCAAATCGTTAGGTTTTTCCATCTGGCAAATGATGATATGACTCACAAGATGCATATTTTACATAAAGTCACACCTGCGATAAACTTTTTTAATGAAAATTTCAAAGATGTATATGTAATAGAAAAGAACATAACAATAGACAAATCGTTAATGAAATTTAAGGAACGTGCATCTTATAAACAATTTAATCCCTAAAAGAGGGATGCACTTTAAGATTGTAATTTTCTACGAGTGCTCTCAAAACATAATTACTTTAAATGAAGTATTAATTTACAAACTGTTACTGATACAAACAATAAATCATTTTTGTTCATTGACGACTATAATGTTTACATCTCAGACATCTTCAAATTATTGGTTGTTTATTATTTCACAATTCCTTTCATTTTATTGAAATATATATGTCACACAATGCATATATTTTGTACAGGTTTGAGAACACAGCTAAACAGCTCAATGCACAACTGACATTCTTGCTTATTATGGTCTGAACAATTGGGAGATAGTAGGTAGGCCAAACAGTTAATGGATTTGCATCTTCTCTCTCAGCTGAGAGACTAGTTTCTCCAGAGGTCTGGGATTCAATCCTCAGTCAGTCTTAAAAAATTTTTCTGTCACTTACTGTTGCTTTATCACTTGCAATAATTAGTTAATGTGCAAGATGACAGGTTGCATCAGTTCAGAGCTTACAGTAAATCGAAAGTACCCCATAACTGGCTGCAGAATTTGGTTCACTGGTTGGAGCATACTACCTGCAATAGGACCATGCCTAGCAATGAACTACTGTGTTCACGTCAAACTTCAGGTATGAAGATAGCTTTACTTAACTATATACAGTTTCAGATGATACCGATTAGCTTATCCAGTGCAAAAAGGTAATGGGGGTGTTTTAGGACTTCCCAACAAAATTCTTTCAGTAAGTTGAGCATCATCTTGGCCACGTATACAAGGAATGTCCAGAAAGTAACATTTTGGAAAAAAAAAATCATAAAAACATTCTTTTTCCAAACCAAAATTTATTTTTACAAGAAAGAGCATTTCTTAAACTATTTTCCCATATAGTTGTCACCATTGTTCAGACATCTGTACCAGCAGGATACCAACTTTTTCCATGCCCTGTTCATAAGAAGATGCCGCCAGTGAAGACAGCCACTGCCCAACATCACTTTTTGTGTTGTCATTGCTGTCAAAGTGCTTTCCTTCAAAACCACACTTCAATTTCAAGAACAAGTGTTAGTCAGAATGTGAGAGATCATGGTTGCAGTTAGTCGAACTGCTTCCAACCGAATTGTTGACTAAGGCTTTGAGTAACACCACCAGAATGGTAATGAAACAACACAATGCTTTGACTGAGCATTCTATGCCTTTTGTTTTGAATTGTAAGATGAACTACCATACCACATTGATGGTTTCACCTCTGGAAAGGAACTCAACAAGCAGAAAATGTTGCAAAAATGGTGTACAATCTTCAGCATTGGCAGTGTTCACTGTCAGCATATTTCTATGAAGAGCACATAGAAAAGCTGGTTTCCTGCTGTGAAAATGCCTGTAAAATGGTGGCAGCAATGTAGAAAAATAGTCAATGTGCAAGACAATGGTCACGGTAAATTTTCTCAAACTGACAATACAATTATGAAGTGTCCAATGCTTCCCTGTGAAGAAACAGAATAACAGCTCCTTCCACACATCAAGTGGAATTCGTCACACATTCAGCAATGCACAACAGTATTTTTAGAAGTAAAGAAATTGATGTTCAGCTGATAACTACACTTTCAACAGATACAAATGTCACGCAGAATATTGGCAAATACTTTAACTCACTGCTTTACGCTAAAATGCCAGTACAGCAAAAGTTTGCTTTTCATTTCTGTGTGGTTTATAACACATAATAAGGTATAATGCCACTACAACAGGACTACTTTTCATTTGAAAGTATCTTATAATTTACAAAAAATACTATTGGGGATATCATCACAATAATAGCTTCTTCAGTGGGTAACTATGGAAAACCAGCATATGAAAAGAGCTGTGCTTTCCTTTTTGAGTCTGTAACTGGATAAAGAAAAATGACAAAGTCAGTGATTTCAGAATTAATATAAAAATGCTAGTTGGGTACTAACAATGCATGGAAGGCCTATTCTAACATTATAAATGGGGAGAAAAAAGTCATGGGATACCTCCTAATATTGTGTCACACCACCTATTACCTAACACAGTGCAGCAACTCATTGTGATATGGAATCAACAAACTGCAGGAATATTCAGCCACGATGCCTTTATAGCTGCCCATAATTGCGAACATGTTGCTGTCCTCTCCATTATGTCCCATAAATGTTCAACAGCATTCATGTCATACAATCTGGGTTGCCAAATCATTTGCACGAATTGGCCAGAATGTTCTTCACACCAATGGCGAACAACTGTGGCCCGGTGACATGTCGCGTTGTCATCCTATCCATAAACACACCATCGTTGTTTAGAAACCGCTGCAAATAGTCTCCAAGTAGCTGAACATAACTACTTCCAGTCAATAATCAGTTCAGTTGGTCCAGAGGACCCAGTCCTTTCCATCTAAACATAGCTGACACCTTTATAGAGCCAACATCTATTAATCTAATCTAATCTGTGTCAATCAGTGAGCTTTTAAAATGCACTGGGTGGTGTTCCTCATTACAATATTTGGATGACTTCACATGGGGAAGAATTGTCGGGAAACAGCAAGACGGGCAAAGTGTGATGAGTGCAGCCCAGGCATTTGGTACAGCTCACAGCAGTGTTACACATGCATGGGGAGCGTTCAGAACCACAGGCATTGCTGCTTGATGGAGAGGATGTGTTGACTATAGTCAAATACAGTAGCAGGTGACTGTTACAAGTGTGCAACAGCCAAGAAGGGACCCAAGTCAAAAAGCAGGTGCAAGTGCATCCACATTGAACAGTACATCTACACACACAATATCAGGCTCCACAGTGGCATGACAACTGCTCGAGTCTCTTTGGCTGACAATTACGACATTATGTTCCATAGACACTCTTACATTGACAGCCCCACTTGAGATGGTGCCAAGAACATAGGAGCTGGACCAACAAGGAGCGAGATTGCACGATTTTCTCAGTTGGAGCAGATTCAGTCTGAGTAGTGATTCTGCACGTACTCTCATATGATGAGAGGTGGGAACATATAATGCACCCAGTAATTTTTCTCAAACAGGATTGTTTTGGTGGTCTACGTATTATGGTATGGGGAGGCATAATGTTTTAAGGGCATACTGGCCTCCAAATCTACGAACACAGTACACTCACTGGTCAATGTTATTGTGACACTGTACACCTTCTCCATGTCCATCTTTTCAGGGGCACATTCGGACCCTGCTTCATTTTTATGGATGACAATGCATGACTGTACCAAACAGCACAAGTGGAGAAGCTCTTCAAAGCAGAGAATATTCAGCAAATGGTTGTAGCATGTCCACATTAAGCAACAACCATCAGCAGTTGTCAACCATGCTGGTGGAGGAATGGAATGTTGTACCAAAAGAACTCCTTACCAACCTTGTGGCCAGAAGGGGAGCATGGTGCAGATCATGCACTGCCAGCCATGGTGATCACACATCCAATGAAGAACCATGTTCCACCTTCTGTAATGTCCAGGGGACCATCATAAATCACAGTGACTCAGTGTAATTATTATTTACAAATAAAAGTGCCATTTCTGTTCATCTCATTGCGTATTTCTTTCAGTTACCTTCTGTATTACACTATAGCTCTTCTTTCTATGTACGGTCCAAGTTTCATCTAACTCTCTTACTTGGCTGTGACACAACATGCAGAAGTTACTTTCAGTCATGAGTTGTGCACACCAGTGTATTATAAACAAGTCGTCCAACTGTAGATACTTAGTGCTACGCGTGCGAAGCCAGGGCACATTACTAGTCTGTTTGTAAATATGGAAGCACAGGGTGAGCAGGGCACTTTGATAAGTCATATAAAGCTTACATTACATTCCATATTTACCTCCGTTTTTACTGAACTTCCTGCTGTTTGAATTTGTTTTGGATCACTATTATGAATGATATATATATATATATTTTTTGTTTCTATTTCCGTCTGTATAGCCAGAAAGAAAAGCAGCAAGATCAACATTTTCCACCGCACATCAAATCAGTGAAATGCCGAAAGTTTCTTGAACTGTGGATTGGTTGGTTTGGGGATAAAGGAACCACACTATGGGGTCATCAGTCCCTCTTTCCTCATTAAAACAGGTCTCCAGTTAAAAACATCCAAAAGGGATTGGGGAAAGTAACAGGCATAAAACTAATGTCGAATCACACAGAGACAAAACTACAGAAGCTAACAGAAAAGGAAAAATGTACACTAAAAGGAAAAAGTAGTGGGTGGTATTAAAATAATATAGCAAGTGGCCTGGGCTGGCCGACTGCAAAAATAAAAAAGGATGAGACAGCCAACCTGCAACACACTAAAATCTCAAGCTTGAAGGACAAGGTTAGAGCAACACAGATAGGGAAACGATGAACACCAAGGGGGGTGGGGGTGGGTGGGTGGGGGGGGGGGGCAGAAAAGGAAAGAAAGAGTGAGGAGGAGTTAAAATGGAGGGTGGGTGGAGGCCTGTGAGAGAAGGCCAGACACCCACCCTCAGATCGTGCGATAGAAACCCTCCTCACGAATGAAGCATAAAACATCAGCCATTTAGGCAATGCCTCCCAACAATGTTGGCAGTGTGGCAGGAAGGTTAAAAGCCTGCTGCAGAGCAGCTAAAATTGGGTAATCCAACAAGATGTGGACGACAGACATATGGGAGCCACAGCGACACTGAGGTTAAGGTGGGTCATCATGACGGAGGAGGTGACAATGATTTAGTCAAGTATGGCCAATGTGGAGCTGGCAAAGGACAGCGGGGTCCTTGTGAATGGCTCGCATTGATGACAGCCACACATTCATTGTCTCCTTGATAACACGTAGTTTATTTGGTCTACTTAGGGTGCATCATTCAGTATCCCAGATCGCAAAAACTTTACAGTGGAAGACCAATCGGAGATCAGTCACCGGCAGGCCAATTTCCAGAGTTGGTTTACCAGTAGCCTGTTTGTCCAGGCTGTTCACTGCCTGGGATCCAGATATATACTGGGGTCCAAATGAAGGTCACTGAACGTCCACTGTTGCCAAGGGCATAGAGTGACTCTTGTATAGTCATTACCAATGGACAGCGAGGGAAGCACTGGTTGAGAGCTTGTAGGCTGCTTAAGGAATCACTACAGATGATGAAGGACTCACCAGCGCACAAGCAGATATGCTCAAGAGGGCGATACATGGCTTCCAACTCTACAGCGAAAACACTGCAGCCATTTGGCAAGGGGTGCTGTTCAGTATGTACAACATGAGCTAACGGAAGCCACCACGACAATCGAACATCGATCCATAGGTGTAGACTGTTTGTGAGTCCAGGAACTCACTGAGAGAAGAGCAAAATTGTCGGTGGAGGGCCTTAGGTGGAATTGAACCTTTTGGACCTTGCAATAGGTCAAGCCAAAGCTGTAGCCGAGACGTACACCATGGAGGTGTACATAATGGGGGGTTGGGTTGGGTTGTTTGGGGGAAGAGACCAAACAGCGAGGTCATCGGTCTCATTGGATTAGGGAAGGATGGGGAAGGAAGTCTGCCGTGCCCTTTCAAAGGAACCATTCCAGCATTTGCCTGCAGCGATTTAGGGAAATCACGGAAAACCTAAATCAGGATGGCTGGACGCGGGATTGAACCATCATCCTTCTGAATGCTGTACATAATGGGACTCGCAGGGAAGGTGATAGAGGGAAAGCATCTAGTACAGTAACAAGTGACTGGACACGGACTGCAAGGGGGTTTCCAGTTCAGGGCCACAGATGCAGGAGATGGATCCTCATGCAAGGGAAAAGGAGATGGTAATTTGGAGGGCAAGGCGAACTATGAATGTGGGCGAAATAATTTGCAAGCAATAGTTGCCACCAGGGCCGCAATGGAGGAATGCCAGCTTCCACAAGGAGGTTGTTCACTGGGCTCATTCAAAAGCTCCCATCGTGAGGCGAACAGTGGTGAACAGGATCCAGCAGATGCAGTGCAGAGGGCAATGCTGAACCATACAACAGGCTCTCATAGTCAATATGAGACTGTAAAAGGGCTTTTTACAGATGCAGCAGTGTAGGGAGATCAGCATCTCAGTCGGTGTGTCTCAGGCATCAAATAATATTAAGATGACGCCAGCACTTTTCCTTAAGCTGACTAAGATGGTGAAGTAAAGTTAAGTGGGCATCGAAGATGACTGACAAAATGCAGTAAGGCTCCACTACATAAAGCAGTTGGTCATCGAGGTAAAGTTCTGGATGGGGGAGGACAGTACGATGACGACAGAAGTGCATGACCCAATTCTTGGCGGACAAAAAATGAAAGCCGAGAGTAAGGGCCGATGACTGCGCCTTCCGCATGGCTCCCTGCAGCTGGCTTTCAGCAGCACCAATAGTAGAGGAGCAGAAGAAAATACAAAACTCATCAGCATATAGTAGGGGAGATACCGAGGACCCTAATGCTATTGCGAAGCCATTAATGGAAATTAAAAAGAGTGGGACCCCCAAGACACAACCCTGTGGGACCCCAAATCTCTTGTATATGGGGCACACTATGGGAATCACTGACACGAACTCAAAGTGCGGAGTGACAATAAGTTCCATATAAAAATTGGGAGCAGGCCGCAGAGATGCCACACAAGCAGAGTAGTGATAATGTAGTGTCTCCAAGGGATATTGTAGGCCTTCGTCAGTCAAAAGAGATGGTAAGAAAGTGTTGCCACAAGGAAAAGGCTGATAGAATGGCAGACTCCACACAGACCAAGTCATTGATAGTGAAGTGCTTTTGGCGAAAACCCCCTGGGATGGAGCCAGAAGACCCCGAGACTCAAGAAGCCAACATAACTGCCAGTTCACCATACAGATGTTGGTGAGGCTGATAGGACAATAGCTATCTACATCTAGTGGGTTCTTACCAGGCAGTGGCACTGGAATGATGATACTTTCAAACCACGGTCACGGGAATTCGCTATTGCTCCAGATGTGGTTGAAGATGGCAAGGGGGTGGCGCTGGTAATCGGCTGACAGATGTTTAATCATTTGGGAATGGATGCGGTCTGGGCCAGGGGATGTGTCAGGACAGTCGGCAAGGGCACTGAGAGATTCCCACTCCTTGAAGAGACCACACTATATGGTTCAGGGTGGCATGGAGCAAAAGATAGGTTCTGTTCCACCCATTGTTTGTGGAAACGAAAGGCAGGACGGTAATTCTCAGATGCAGAGGTGCGAGCACAATGCTCAAGACACTCTGCAATTACGTTTGGATTGTCAGATACAGATCCATGTGTGGAAATGAGGATCTCCAAGACCGGGTGATACTTATGATGTTGGAGGGCCTGCCTATGGTCTCTAATGGCCACAGTGATTTCCGGCCACCAACAAGGCACTGAATTCTGCCAGGGGCAACCTGAAGGACAAAGGATTGCTGATTCAGCTGCAGCAATGGTAGTAGCGATGGTGTGGATCACCTCATCGATGTTGCCATGAAACAGAGATTCAACAGTGATAGTTGAGTTGAAACCATCCCAGTCACCCTTGGTAAGAGCCATCTGGGCAAGCATCCTGACGAATGATGCTGGGGGAAGGACAGGAAGAGTGGAAAGTGGCCACTGCCACACAAGTCATCGTGAGCTCTCCAGTGGATAGAAGGGATGAGGCCAGGATTGCAAACTGGGAGATCACTGGCCGAGTATGTGCCACGTGCTATAGTGAAATGAGTAGGGGCACCTGTATTAAGGAGGCAAAGGTTGAGTTCAGTTAGTAGATCCTAGACATCTTTACCATGGCCAGTAATCTTGGATCCACCCCACGAAGGGTTATGGGCATTAAAATCACCCAAAAGTAGAAAAGGTGTGTGTGTGTGGGGGGGGGGGGGGGGGTTGGGAAATTAGCGCAGCCTATACATGAGGCGACACTTCACCATCTGGAGGGGGGTAGAGTGGTTGGTTGGTTTGAAAGAAGAGGGGGGGGGGGGGGGACCAAACTGTGAGGTCATTGGTCCCTTGTTCCCAGTAAAATAATTACACAATGGAAAGAAAAAAAGAAAGGAGACTTACAGCACAATAACAAGAGAAAGGAAGAACCAGAAGAATGACAGAAGGACAACCAACACTACTATGGACAAAAACAGGAAAAGAAAACCATAGAGAGAAGCAAGAAACAGGTAGAAGGGGTAAAAACAAGAGAGCAGATGACCGTGGCTGCCCGACTATGAGAATAAAAAGCGAAAAGCCAGCCACTCTGCGACACATTAAAACATCAACCCTAAAATCATTAGAGTGGAGGGCACAAAGTGACAAAGGACAGGCGCTAAAACTTATATAGAATGGTAAAAATGACTGTCACGTATAAAATGTAAAACTAAATTAGCCGATGAGGCGTTGTCAGCTAAAATTAAAGGCAACAGGTCTGGTAACTGAAGAGTTTATCGCAGGGCAGCCAAAGAAGGACAGGTCACCAAGATATGGGCAACTGTCAGCCGGGCACCCACTGACACAGAGGTGGGTCATCACAGCGCAGGGCATAGCCGTGTGTCACCCAAACGTGGCCAATGTGGAGCCGGCAGAGAACCACAGAGTCCAAGAGAGAGGCCTGCTTGGAGGACTGCCACACATTCGTAGTCTCCTTAATGGCACACAGTTTGTTGTGCGTGCTGAGGTTATGTCATTTCGTCTCCCAAAGCCGCAAAACCTTGCGGCGTAGTATTGAAGGCTGGTCAGTTGCAGAGAAGCTGATTTCCCTAAGAGGTTTCTGTGTACCCTGTCTGGCCAGCCTGTCGGCAAGTTCAATGACTGGGATTCTGATGTGACCTGGAGTCCAGACAAACACCACTGAACGACCAGACCGTTCCATGGCATAGATGGACCCCTGGATGGTCACTATCAAAGGGTGACGAGGGTAGCATTGGTCGAGAGCTTGAAGGCTGCTCAAGAAGTCAGTACACAGAAGAAACACATTCCCAGGGCATGAAAGGATGTGCTCAAGAGCACGAGATACAGCCATCAGCTTGGCAGTGAAAACACTGTGGCCATCAGCTAGTAATTCTGTTCAATATGTCCTCCAAAAAGATACAAGAAGCTGATGTGAGCATCAGCCATCAAGCCATCAGTGTAACCCACTTCGTGGCCTCGGTACTTATCAAGAATCGAGAGGAAGTGGCAGTGAAGAGCCGTGGGGTTAACTGAGTCCTTAGGGCCATGTGAAAGGTCTAAGCAAAGCTGCGGCCTAGGTGTACACCACGGAGGTGTACGCAAATGAACCTCAAGTGTAGGTGGTAAAGGCAAGGACTTCAGTTCAGAAAGAAGGTATTGGACACGAACTGCAATTGTAAGCCCTGACCTGGGCCACCGATGCGGGAGATGAACCGCTGTGGGTGGGAAAAGGAGGCGGTGATTTAGATGCGCAGAACTACACACGTGTGCAGTGTAACTGGCCAGCATTTGTGCATGCCTAACCTACAATGGAGGGGCATCGACCTCCACAAGGATGCTGGTCACCGGCCTCGTTCTAAAAGCTCCTGTCACTAGGCGAATGCCACAGTGGTGCATTGGGTCAAGTAAACGCAATTCTGAGGGCACTTCCGAACCATAAACCAGACTCCCTTAGTCAAGGCGGGATTGAACAAGGGCTCTGCAGAGCTGCAGCAGCGTAGAGTGATCTGCACTCCAGTTGGTGTTGCTCAGGCAGCAGAGGGTATTGAGGTGGTGCCAGCATGTCCGCTTAAGCTGATGAAGGTGAGGAAGCCAAGTAAATCGGGTGTCTAAAACCAGTCCTAAGAATCTATACATCTCCACTACAGTGAGTGGATTGTCATTAAGGTAAAGTTCTGGTTCTGGATGAATGGTAAGACACCAACAGAAGTGCATAACACACGACTTTTTGCCTGAAAACTGGAAACCGTGGGCTACAGCCCATGACTGCGCCTTGTGGATGGCTCCCTGTAGGCGCCAATCAGCAACACCAGTACTGGTGGAGCAGTATGAAATGCAGAAATTGTCTGCATACAGATAAGGCGAGATGGACGATCCTACAGCTGCTGCTAGACCATTAATGGCCACTAAAAATAGACACACACTCAATACAGAGCCCTGCAGGACCCCATTCTCCTGGATATGGGGGGAACTATGGCAGGCATCAATGTGGACACAGAAAGTAAAAAGTGACTAAAAATTCTGGATAAAAATTGGGAGTGGGCCACAGAGACACCACTCGTATAATGTGGCAAGGATATGATGTCAACAGATCGTGTTGTATGCTTTTCATAAATCAAAAAAGATGGCAAACAGGTGTTGGCATCTGGAAAAGGCTGTTCAGATGGCAAACTCAAGGGACACAAGATTATCAGTGGTAGTGCAACCCTGGCAGAAGCCACCCTGACATGGAGCCAGTAGGCTACGTGACTCCAGGACCCGACCCAACCCAACCGCTGACACACCATACATTCCAGCAGCTTACAAAGAACGTTCGTGAGACTGATGGGCCAATAGCTACCCACATCAAGGGCATTTTTACAGGTTTGAGCACCAGAATGATGGTGCTTTCCCGCCATTCGATGGAAAGACATTATCGCACAAAATATGGTTGAAGATGACGAGGAGATGTTGCTTGTAGTTAGATGAGAGATGCTGAAACATCTGACTGTAGATCCGATCTGGTCCAGGAGCTGTGTCGTGGGAATGTGCAAGGGCACTAAGGAGCTCCCACTCTGTAAATGGGGCATTATAAGATTCACTGTGGCGTGTAGTAAAAGAGAGGACTTTCCCTTCCAGCTGCTGTTTGAGAGTGCGAAAGTCTGGCGGGTAATTCTCTGACACAGAGGCTTGAGCATAGGGCTCAGAAAAGTGCTCAGTGACCACCAAGGGACTGTCTTTCACCAGCGGCACCCTAAAGAACAAGGGATCACATGTTCCGCTGCAAGAAATTATCGTTGTAGTGACCTGCTTAATCACAACGTTGATGTCACCGCGTGGAGGAGATTCAACGGTGACAGCACAGGTGAAAGTTACCCAGTCTGCCTTGTTTAAAGCCCATCTGGGCAGGGGTCCATGATATTGACACCAGGGCAGTGACAGGATGATTGGGAAGTTGTCACTACCACACAGGTCGTCATGTGCTCTCCAGTGGATAGATGGGAGAAGTCCTGGGCTGCAAATTGATAAATCAATGGCTGAGTAACTACGTCAAGCCACACTGAAATGTGTGGTGGCCCCAGTATTTAAGAGGCAAAGGTCAAACTGAGACAGTAAAGTTTCGACATCTCTGCCTCGGCCAGTAAGCATGGTGCCACCCCACAAGGGGTTATGGGCGTTAAAATCTTCCAAAAGTAGGAAAGGTTTAGGGAGTTGATGAATCAGTGCAGCTAATGCATTCAGGGATACTACACCATCAGGAGGAAGGTATACATTGCAGACAGTTATTTCCTGCATCATCCATTCTGACAGCCACTGCTTCAAGAGGGGTTTGAAGGGGCTCAGGTTCACTACAGACTGAGTTTAGGACATAAACGCAAGCTCCACCTGACACTCGATTACAGTCGGTATGGTTCCTGTAATACCCCTTATAGCCACAGAGGGCAGGGGTCCACATTGTCAGGAACCACGTTTCCTGGAGGGCAATGCAGATAGCAGGTGTGAAGCTTAACAGTTGCAGTAGCTCACCCAGCGGATGCCAGAGTCTCCAACTCATCCACAGACACAGAGCTTTGAGGTAGTGGTGGTGTGGATGCCACCACAATCCCTTGGTCTTGAGGACCTTTTTGGATTTCTGTCACAGTTCCTTGGGTTTCCCTGGCTGGGAGGACTTCACTGGCTCAGTCTCTGGGACTGAGGATGAGCATGAAGCCCTGTGACCAGCTGCTTTTGGGCTCTTAGGCCACTGGCGGGTGTCATCTATCCCACTAGCAGAAACCTGGGAAGGAAGTGACCCAAGGGACCCCTTCCTTGCAAGAGCAGCCGAAGAAATTTTACACTTCTCCAGCTTAGAAGAGGGGACGGACATTCCCGATGGTTGGAGGGGTGTTGCTCCTGAAGTATGTGTTGCAGGAGCAACAGGGAGGGAAGTGCCCCTCACCCCCACCCCCCACCAAGAGGACAGGTGTAGTCTTCTGGCTCTGAGAGGTGACTGGGGTTGGCGGAGCTGATGGGGCTAGAACTGTTGCAGCGGCGGCTTCAGACGATGTCATGCATACAAAATGTACATGTTCAAATTTCATCTTAGCCTCAGTGTAGGTCAGTCGGTCCATGGTCTAGTACACCATGATTTTCTTGTCTTTCTAGAGAATCCTACAGTCTGGCAAGCAAGGCAAATGGCGCCCTCCACAATTGACACAGATGGGAGGTGGTGCACACGGAGTATTGGGATTTGATGGGCGCCCACAATTTCGACAAATGATGCTGGAATTGCAGTGGGAAGACATATGACCAAACTTCCAACATTTACAGCACTGCATTGGGGAAAGGATATCGGGTTTTGCATCACAGGGGTAGACCATCACCTTGACCTTCTCGGGTAATATATCACCCTCGAAGGCCAAGATGAAGGTACCGATGGCAACCAGATTATCCCTCGGACCCTGGTGTACACTCCGAACGAAATGTACACCTCTAAATTGGCGTGCAGCTCATCATCAGAATGCAAAAGGAGGTCTCTGTGAAATATGATAACTTGGGCCACATTTAAGCTCTTACGGGGCGTGATGGTTACAGAAAAATACCCTGCTTGTCACAAGCAAGTAACGCCTGTGACTGGGCAGAGGATGCTGTTTTGATCAAGACTGACCCAGATCTCATTTTGGACAAGCCCTCCATCTCCCCGAACTTGTCCTCTAAATGCTCAACAAAAAAACTGAGGCTTCATCATCATGAAAGATTCCCATCAGCTCTCAAACATACAAGGTAATGGGGCAAATACGTGCCACTGCCATCCTTAGCCTGACATTCCTCCCATGGTGTGGGCAGGGAGGGGAAAGATTTGGAGTCGTACTTCTGTGCATTGAATTGCACCTCTGAACGCTAAGAGACTGCCTGTGTTTGACCACCAGCAAGTGATGATGTACTAAACTTCATTGTGTGTCATCCACCCTGCTGCCACCCACTCTGACCAGAGGCCCTCCCCACGGGCACCAACCAGCCGCAACAAAGGCCACCTGGCAGGTTGGCCCATGCCGAGAGTCCCGATGCCCCAGGGGCATGGGCATCTACCCCTTGGCATACAAGGTGAGTTAACGGCACAGGTATCAGCAGAGCGATCCATGTGTGGTCAGGGGGCTACAACCAACAGGTTAAATGGTGGACCCACCACAATGGACTGGCTACCGTGCTAGATATCAGGTGCAACCAAGCAAACAAGCCCATTGTCATCGTCAACATAGAAAATGATACTGCACAGTTAATGGAAAAATATGCGCCCAGGAGGGTGTACTCACCCACCAGTTGGAGAATGAGCAGAACTGCAGATCCACATTTACGAAGGATGCGATAGGTCTCAGTGGATGATTGACACAACGCAACATGTAAGGGGCCCTTCCCCAATTGGCATTCTCTTCGGGAATATTTTGAAAAATGGAGGTCAAACCCTACAGGGGGCCATCACAAAGTCTGAAACGTGAAAGACAGCTTTCAGTTGCGTCTTATGACAGGTAGGGGGCCGAGAGAGGGGGGAGGGGGCCGAGAGAGAGGAGAAGGGGCCGAGAGAGGGGAGAAGGGGCCGAGAGAGGGGAGAAGGGGCCGAGAGGGGGGCCGAGAGGGGGGCCGAGAGAGAGAGGTGAGGAGAGGGGAGGGGAGAATGAGGGGGGCGGAGAGAGAGAGGGGGGGCGGAGAGGGGGGGGCGGAGAGAGAGAGATGGGGGGGCGGAGAGAGAGAGATGGGGGGGGGGGCGGAGAGAGAGAGAGATAGGGGGGGCGGAGAGAGAGAGATAGGGGGGGCGGAGAGAGAGAGATAGGGGGGGGCGGAGAGAGAGAGATAGGGGGGCGGAGAGTGTGAGAGAGGGGGGCGGAGAGAGAGAGGGGGGGCGGAGAGAGAGAGGGGGGCGGAGAGAGAGAGGGGGTGCGGAGAGAGAGAGGGGGGGCGGAGAGAGAGAGGGGGGCGGAGAGAGAGAGGGGGGGCGGAGAGAGAGAGGGGGGGCGGAGAGAGAGAGGGGGGGCGGAGAGAGAGAGGGGGGGCGGAGAGAGAGAGGGGGGGCGGAGAGAGAGAGGGGGGCAGAGAGAGAGAGGGGGGCGGAGAGAGAGGGGGGCGGAGAGAGAGAGGGGGGCGGAGAGAGAGAGGGGGGCGGTGAGAGAGAGGGGGGCGGTGAGAGAGAGGGGGGGCGGTGAGAGAGAGGGGGGGCGGTGAGAGAGGGGGGGCGGTGAGAGAGGGGGGGGCGGTGAGAGAGGGGGGGCGGTGAGAGAGGGGGGGCGGTGAGAGAGGGGGGGCGGTGAGAGAGGGGGGGCGGTGAGAGAGGGGGGGCGGAGAGAGAGAGAGAGGGGGGGGAGAGAGAGAGAGAGCGGGGCGGAGAGAGAGAGAGAGCGGGGCGGAGAGAGAGAGAGAGCGGGGCGGAGAGAGAGAGAGAGGGGCGGAGAGAGAGAGAGAGCGGGGCGGAGAGAGAGAGAGAGCGGGGCGGAGAGAGAGAGAGAGCGGGGCGGAGAGAGAGAGAGAGCGGGGCGGAGAGAGAGAGAGAGAGCGGGGCGGAGAGAGAGAGAGAGCGGGGCGGAGAGAGAGAGAGAGCGGGGCGGAGAGAGAGAGAGAGAGCGGGGCGGAGAGAGAGAGAGAGAGCGGGGCGGAGAGAGAGAGAGAGAGCGGGGCGGAGAGAGAGAGAGAGAGCGGGGCGGAGAGAGAGAGAGAGCGGGGCGGAGAGAGAGAGAGGGGGGCGGAGAGGGAGAGAGGGGGGCAGAGAGGGGGGCAGAGAGGGGGAGAGGGGAGAGGGGGGCAGAGAGGGGAGAGGGAGAGGGGGGCAGAGAGGGGGAGAGAGGGGGGAGAGAGGGGGAGAGAGGGGGAGAGAGGGGGGAGAGAGGGGGAGAGGGGGAGAGAGGGGGGAGAGAGAGGGGGGAGAGAGAGGGGGAGAGAGAGGGGGAGAGAGAGGGGGGAGAGAGAGGGGGGGAGAGAGAGGGGGGAGAGAGAGGGGGGAGAGAGAGGGGGGAGAGAGAGGGGGGAGAGAGAGGGGGGAGAGAGAGGGGAGAGAGGGGAGAGAGAGGGGGGAGAGAGGGGGGAGAGGGGAGAGAGAGGGGGGAGAGGGGGGGGAGAGGGGGGAGAGGGGGAGAGAGGGGGGATAGGGGGGAGAGGGGGGAGAGAGAGGGGGATAGGGGAGAGAGGGGGAGAGAGAGGGGGAGAGGGGGAGAGAGGGGGGGAGAGAGGGGGGAGAGGGGGAGAGAGGGGGGAGAGAGAGGGGGAGAGAGAGGGGGAGAGAGGGGGGAGAGAGAGGGGGGTGAGAGAGAGGGGGGGAGAGAGAGGGGGGGAGAGAGAGGGGGGAGAGAGAGGGGGGAGAGAGAGGGGGGAGAGAGAGAGGGGGAGAGAGAGGGGGGAGAGGGGGGAGAGAGAGGGGGAGAGAGAGGGGGGAGAGAGGAGGGGGAGAGAGGGGGGGAGAGAGGGGGGAGAGAGAGGGGGAGAGAGAGGGGGGGAGAGAGGGGGG